>NW_028320595.1:397500-667500 GCF_062004578.1 Staurois parvus
TTGCTGGAATCGGCAGAGAGCTCACCGTTGTTGAAATCGGCAGAGAGCTCACCGTTGTTGGAATCGGCAGAGAGCTCACCGTTGCTGGAATCGGCACAGAGAGAGAGCATGCAGAAATGGCCTACTGGTGTGGCATCTCCCACATGGAAGAAAAATATGTTTGAAACATATTTTAAAAATATTCTTCCCAAATATATTGACATATATTTGAAATACTATAATTCTGGCTGACTGCCATTGTCTGAGCAACCAACAAGAGGGGGCAGACACGTGGCTTTACTTCCACTAAATGTATGACTTCCTGCAGCAACCAGAGGTGCGCTTCGGCAAGTGGGCTAACTATCTATTTCAGTGAACAGTTAGACTTCATGGTGACAAAGATGTAAATCTGGCTTGAACCTTATCCCGAGTCACCAGAACAGGAATAGAGGTGGAAATCTTCAAATGGGGACACCTGTTTTGGACAATTGTTTTAGAGGGGAACTCCCCTCACTTGGGATAGATTTCGTCTTACTTCCTGTTGTGTCTCTGGGACAGGAAGTGATGGGAAATCATTCTGATGGAACATAGTATGGAAGAAGCTGACAATTAACAATTTCCTACTCTTTCCAGAATTATACTTTGCATACACTTTATTTCCTGGCAGTAGGAAGACTCTTAGGGGTTGATTTATTAAAGGAAAATACTGTAGATTGTGCACTTTGCAGTTGCCCTCTGAAAGTACAGTTGCCCCAGAGCTTAGTAAATGAGGGGAAGCCCTGCTGACTTCCATCATCCAATCAGGTAAGCAAAAATGCAAGTTTTTTTTTTTTTTCCTTGCATGTGATTGGGTATTCTTTACAATGTGAAGCTTTACCTCATTTACTAAGCTCTGGAGCAACAGCATTTGCAAAGTGTACAGTCTATTTGCCTTTAGTAAATCAGCCCCATAGGGCCCAGCTCTGTGGTGTGTTAATGGACGTCATGCATCACGCTAACATGCCTTGCCCCAAGGCAACTCATTGAGATGAATGGGCTGCCAATAAAACCTCTTCAGTCTATCATGAATGCTGCTGCCAGACTCATCCACCTTACCAACCATTTCATATCTGCCACCCCTCTCTACCAATCCCTCCACTGGCCTCCACTCAGTGTCCTCCACCCCTCTCTGCCAATACCTCCACTGACCTCCACTCAGTGTCCTCCACCCCTCTCTGCCAATCCCTCCACTGACCTCCACTCAGTGTCCTCCATTCCTCTCTGCCAATCCCTCCACTGGCCTCCGCTCAGTGTCCTCCATCCCTCTCTGCCAATCCCTCCACTGGCCTCTGCTCAGTGTGCTCCATCCCTCTCTGCCAATCCCTCCACTGACCTCCACTCAGTGTCCTCCACCCCTCTCTGCCAATCCCTGCACTGTCCTCCACTCAGTGTCCTCCACCCCTCTCTGCCAATCCCTCCACTGGCCTCCACTCAGTGTCCTCCATCCCTCTCTGCCAATCCCTCCACTGGCCTCCACTCAGTGTCCTCCACCCCTCTCTGCCAATCCCTCCACTGTCCTCCACTCAGTGTCCACCACCCCTCTCTGCCAATCCCTCCACTGACCTCCACTCAGTGTCCTCCACCCCTCTCTGCCAATCCGTTCACTGGCCTCCACTCAGTGTCCTCCACCCCTCTCTGCCAATCCCTCCATTGACCTCCACTCAGTGTCCTCCATCCCTCTCTGCCAATCCCTCCACTGGCCTCCACTCAGTGTCCTCCACCCCTCTCTGCCAATCCCTTCACTGGCTTTCACTCAGTGTCCTCCATCCCTCTCTGCCAATCCCTCCACTGGCCTCCACTCAGTGTCCTCCACCCCTCTCTGCCAATCCCTCCACTGACCTCCACTCAGTGTCCTCCATCCCTCTCTGCTAATCCTTTCACTGGCTTCTCATTGCCCAATGAATAAAACTCAAAATATTAACAATAACATATAAAGCCATTTATAACTCTGTTCCAAATTACATCACCAATCTTGTCTCCAAATATCACCCAAACTGTCCTCTCCGCTCCTCCCACGACCTCCTGCTCTCTAGCTTCCTTGTCTCCCCCTCCCATGCTCATCTCCAGAACTTCTCCAGAGCCCCCCCCCCCCCATCCTCTGGAACTCTCTACCCCAATTTATCAGACTATCGCCTACTCTGCCCACTTTTAGGCGATCTCTGAAAACCTCTCTCTTCAGGGAAGCCTATCCTGCCTTCAGCTAATAACCGAATCTTCTATTCCTCCTACCAGTCCATCCCCCACAGTTATTACCTTTTGTACCACCAGCCCCTCCCTCTTAGATTGTAAGCTCCCAGGATCAGGGCCCTCCTAACCCTCTTGTATTGAACTGTATTGTTGCTGTATTGTCTCTCATTATATTGTAAAACGCTGAGCAAACTGTTATACTGTGCTATATAAATCCTGTATAATAATAATAATAATATATAAATCCTGTATAATAATAATAATAATATATAAATCCTGTATAATAATAATAATAATATAAAAATCCTGTATAATAATAATAATATAAATCCTGTATAATAATAATAATATATAAATCCTGTATAATAATAATATATAAATCCTGTATAATAATAATAATATATAAATCCTGTATAATAATAATATATAAATCCTGTATAATAATAATAATAATATATAAATCCTGTATAATAATAATAATTATAATAATATATAAATCCTGTATAATAATAATAAAGTGGTGAAAAAGGGACACAGCCCTTTTTTTTTTTGTAATGCAACCCAGCACCGGTCATTGACATTTGTTGCGGCACTCTGCAACTCAGGTGGCTTGTCTAGTGCATTGGGGTGCCATTCAAAAGAATTAGTACCTCAACCAAGTAATACATGTTATGTATGTTACTTCGCACTGTGGTATTATAGCACCTTGGTTGGATGGGCCCTTAAGGTTCACGGCCATATTACACGCCAATTGATATTAGCCCAGAAGTGGGTTTTCATTTTTTTTGACCATCGAATGCTTTTCTCTTCGCAATTCATGTATAGAAATTGCACTGAGCCCATGGCGGGTAATCATGCAGCGGCTGATAGAGTTCGGCCGGGGAGGAGGCGGTGCAGGCGGATGGCACCTGTCAGAGATTAATAGGAACAGGTCATTCTTCTCCTCTGATGGCTGTCAGGCTCTGAACTTGTCATTGAATTTGTCCCGTAGACGTACTGACAGTTGGATTCTATCTTTGTAAGAGGTTGCTGTGTCCTCCTTCCACTTTCAATGCCGGGAAAATACAATGAGGCCCATTGTTAAGGACAAAAGATAGGAAAGTTAAAAGGACTATCGCACCCAAATGATGGACTGTTTATATACTGTTCCATGTAAAAGGATATTAATCACAGTCATGGATAAATAATGCACAAGGCCACCCATAACAATACAAAGGGAAAAACGTTCTACAAACACATCCCAAATATATCCTAATGTAACAAAAACATTTTTTTTTAAATCCATATATTCACAATATGAGCATCTTTATTAAACTGATACCAAACTACAGTCAGGTCCATAAATAATGGGACATCGACACAATTCTAACATTTTTGGCTCTATACACCACCACAATGGATTTGAAATTAAACAAACAAGATGTGCTTTAACTGCAGCCTGTCAGCTTTAATTTGAGGGTATTTACATCCAAATCAGGTGAACGGTGTAGGAATTACAACAGTTTGCAAATGTGCCTCCCACTTGTTAAGGGACCAAAAGTAATGGGACAATTGGCTTCTCAGTTGTTCCATGGCCAGGCGTGTGTTATTCCCTCATTAGCCCAATTACAATGAGCAGATAAAAGGTCCAGAGTTCATTTCAAGTGTGCTATTTGCATTTGGAATCTGTTGCTGTCAACTCTCAAGATGAGATCCAAAGAGCTGTCACTATCAGTGAAGCCATCATTAGGCTGAAAAAACAAAACAAACCCATCAGAGAGATAGCAAAAACATTAGGCATGGCCAAAACAACTGTTTGGAACATTCTTAAAAAAAAGGAACGCACCGGTGAGCTCAGCAACACCAAAAGACCCGGAAGACCACGGAAAACAATTGTGGTGGATGACCAAAGAATTCTTTCCCTGGTGAAGAAAACACCCTTCACAACAGTTGGCCAGATCAAGAACACTCTCCAGGAGGTAGGTGTATGTGTGTCAAAGTCACCAATCAAGAGAAGACTTCACCAGAGTGAATACAAAGGGTTCACCACAAGATGTAAACCATTGGTGAGCCTCAAAAACAGGAAGGCCAGATTAGAGTTTGCCAAACGACATGTAAAAAAGCCTTCACAGTTCTGGAACAACATCCTATGGACAGATGAGACCGACATCAACTTGTACCAGAGTGATGGGAAGAGAAGAGGATGGAGAAGGAACTGCTCATGATCCTAAGCATACCACCTCATCTGTGAAGCATGGTGGTGGTAGTGTCATGGCGTGGGCATGTATGGCTGCCAATGGAACTGCTTCTCTTGTATTTATTGATGATGTGACTGCTGACAGAAGCAGCCGGATGAATTGTGAAGTGTTTCGGGAATATTATCGGCTCATATTCAGCCAAATGCTTCACAACTCATTGGACGCTTCACAGTGCAGATGGACAATGACCCAAAGCAGACTGCAAAAGCAACCAAAGAGTTTTTTAAGGGAAAGAAGTGGAATGTTCTGCAATGGCCAAGTCAATCACCTGACCTGAATCCGATTGAGCATTTCACTTGCTGAAGACAAAACTGAAGGGAAAATGCCCCAAGAACAAGCAGGAACTGAAGACAGTTGCAGTAGAGGCCTGGCAGAGCATCACCAGGGATGAAACCCAGCGTCTGGTGATGTCTATGTGTTCCACACTTCAGGCTGTAATTGACTGCAAAGGATTTGCAACCAAATATTAAAAAGTGAAAGTTTGATTTATGATTATTATTCTGTCCCATTACTTTTGGTCCCTTAACAAGTGGGAGGCACATATGCAAACTGTTGTAATTCCTACACCGTTCACCTGATTTGGATGTAAATACCCTCAAATTAAAGCTGACAGTCTGCAGTTAAAGCACATCTTGTTTGTTTAATTTCAAATCCATTGTGGTGGTGTATAGAGCCAAAAATGTTAGAATTGTGTCGATGTCCCATATTTATGGACCTGACTGTATATCCAAGGAGCACATAAGTATCCAATTGGCACATGTTTCACCCCCTCACTCTCCACCCGCATCGCCCACCTCCTAAACGACACATCAGACTGGATGTCGCTCCACTTCCTCAAACTTAACCTGTCCAAAACCAAGCTCCTGGTCTTCCCCCCACCCGCGCCCCCCCATCCTCTCCATCACTACTAACAACGCCACCATCACTCCCACCCCACTTGCCAAGGTCCTGGGTGTCACCCTGGACTCCCACCTCTCCTTCCTACCCCACGTCCAAGTGCTCTCAAGATCATGCAGGCTCCACCTCCGCAACATCTCCAGGATACGTACATTCCTCACCCCAGACACTACCAAACTACTTGTGCACTCCCTCGTCATCTCACGACTGGACTAGTGCAACTCCCTCCTCACCGGCCTACCCAAACGAACGCTAACCCCACTCCAGTCGATCATGAACTCGGCGACAAGACTCATCCACCTCACTAACCGCTCCACATCCGCAACCCCCCTCTGCCAATCACTTCACTGGCTCCCGATTGCGCAACGCATCAAATTCAAACTACTAACCCTGACCTACAAAGCCATCCACAATGCTGCCCCAACCTACTTAACTGATCTGATACCCAAATACTACCCTACCCGTGCCCTCCGCTCCTCTCAGGACCTCCTACTCTCTAGCTCCCTGATCTCCTCCTCCCACACCCGACTGCAAGACTTCTCCAGGACCTCCCCCATCCTCTGGAATTCCCTACCCCAATCCATCAGACTGTCACCCACCCTCACCACCTTCAGGCGCACCCTGAAGACCCACCTCTTCAGGGGGGCCTACCCCTCCCTCACCTAACATCTGACCTCCACTCCTCCCACCACCTCATCCCCCACAGCCACTTCCTCCTGTGCCACCTTCCCCTCCCTCCTAGATTGTAAGCTCCAAGGAGCAGGGCCCTCGAACCCCTCATGTATTGTATTGTTACTGTCTTGTCTCATGTTCTGTCCCCCTGCCTTTGTACAGCGCTGAGCATACCCTTTGGCGCTCTATAAATACTGTATAATAATAATAATAATATTCCCGAACAACCCCTCCCTTGGCATACATCAGCTAAATGGACCAAATAGTGAAGGACTCTACATGTGTCTTGGGTTGGAATCGGTCCCAGTCACACATGCATGAAAATGGAAATACCCGGGGCTTTTTTTCAGCGGCAACGTGGCGGTACAAAGCTCCAGCGCCTCCAGCACTGAACGTATGTACTGGCAACAGGGGCGGACTGACCATTTGGGAACTCGGGCACTGCCCGAGGGCCCCGGGTCAGTAGGGCGCCCCATGAGATGCCCCTGGTACCTTTCATAGGCTTTTTTGGGTGTTGTTTGAGTGTGGGCGAGGACACAGGGGCCCCATGATCCCTTATTGCTCGGAGGCCTCATGAGTTGTCAGTCCACCCCTGACCGGCAAGGGATGCTGGGGTATACTGGGGGGTCTATTGATGCTGACTGCTGGGAAATCTATTGTCCTTGGGAGTGTGTAGTGTTGCTTTGGGGGTCTTATGTTGCTGGGGGGGCCCTTTGTTGCTGAGGGGATCTACAGGGGTCTATTGCTACTGGTTGCTGGAGGGCCTGTTGATGCTGACTGCTGGGGGATGTACCGTTGCTGGCAGGGGTCTATTGTTGCTGAAGTAGATCTATTGTTGCTGGTGGGAGATATATGGTTGCTGGGGGTCTATTGTTGCTAAGGGGGAGCTATTGTTGCTGGAGTGCTTTATTGCTGCTGGAAAGGATCTATTGTTTCTAGAGATCTATTGTTGCTGGGGTGGATCTATTGTTGCTGGGGTAGATTTATTGTTACTGGTGGTGAATCTATTGTTGCTGGAGGGTCTATTGTTCCTAAGGGGATCTGTTGCTGCTGGAGTAGTTTTTTGTTTCTGGGGATGATCTATTGTTGCTGGATGGATCTGTTGCTGCTGGAGAATATCTATTGTTCCTGAGGTGGGTCTAGTGCTGTTGGGGTAGATCTGTTGCTGCAGGTGGGGAATCTATTGTTGCTTGGGGGGGTCAATTGTTGCTGGAGTGATTTATTGTTGCTGGTGAGATCTATTGTTGCTGGAGAGGATCTATTGTTCGGAAATCTATTTTTGCTGGTGGATCTATTGTTGCTGGGGTGGGTCCATGTGCATCTGAAAAATGACTGCCATGGGCTTACTTTATATGTAAAGACGGCTCCCTGCATGCGTGGTGACGTCATTACATGTCCGTGTCCCATCCGTGACATCAGACGCTGGCGGGGTGGGATGAACATATAAGGGAAGCCATTATGCAGGCTCACATGACATGCCAGTGGACACCCTGAGCGACTTCCTTTAACTTGGTATGTAAGATTATCACCCAACAACTATCTCCCATTTCAATTATTGACGTGATGGGACAAAATTATTTATTTATTTGTTGGCACCTGTTTGTAGATGTTGGTGGGCTTTTCCACAAATACTGATGATTGACTTGGAATTGTTTGGCCTCTGGTGGAATATACCTAACTACTTACATAGGGTAGGTCTACAGGGTCCTTAACGGCCTTATTGCGCATTTTCATGAAGGTTTTCTTGTTGATTTCCCAGTAAATATATTCTACAATATTTTATATTTAGCAAATCCCTTTTGGAAGTTGCCCAGGAACCATTTGTCTCTCCTATGGCTCACTAAACCGGTCTTTCAGAGGGAGTGGAAGCATACTTATGGGCAGCACGGTGGCTAAGTGGTTAGCACTTCCGCCTTGCAGTGCTCAGGTCGTTGGGTTCAAATCCCAACCACGGCACCACCTGCCTGAAGTTTGCATGTTCTCCCTGTGCCTGTGTGGGTTTCCTCCTGGTACTCTGGTTTCCTCCCACACTCCAAAGACATGCTGGTAGGTGAATTGGCTCCTGTCTAAATTGTCCCTAGTATGTGTATGTATGAATGTGAGTTAGGGACCTTAGATTGTACGCCCCTTGAGGATTAGGGACCTTAGATTGTACGCCCCTTGAGGGTTAGGGACCTTAGATTGTACGCCCCTTGAGGGTTAGGGACCTTAGATTGTACACCCCTTGAGGGTTAGGGACCTTAGATTGTACGCCCCTTGAGGGTTAGGGACCTTAGATTGTACGCCCCTTGAGGGTTAGGGACCTTAGATTGTACGCCCCTTGAGGGTTAGGGACCTTAGATTGTACGCCCCTTGAGGGTTAGGGACCTTAGATTGTACGCCCCTTGAGGGTTAGGGACCTTAGATTGTACGCCCCTTGAGGGTTAGGGACCTTAGATTGTACGCCCCTTGAGGGTTAGGGACCTTAGATTGTACGCCCCTTGAGGGTTAGGGACCTTAGATTGTACACCCCTTGAGGGTTAGGGAGCTTAGATTGTACGCCCCTTGAGGGTTGGGGACTGATGTGAATGTACAATATATATGTAAAGATCTGTGTAAATTGACGGCGCTGTATAAGTATCTGTAATAAATAAATACTGGACCCAGTGTGAAATTTTCCATAAGTAATCCCACTACACTACAAGGCTCTTTTACTCCCTTCCTGCCCAGGCCAATTTTCAGCTGTTAGCGTTGTCGCACTTTGAATAACAATTTTACGTTCATGCAACACTGTACCCATAAAAAAAATGTATAATTTTTTTTCACACAAATAGAGCTTTCTTTTGGTGGTATTCTATCACCACTGAGCTTTTTTATTTTTTATAAAATAAAAAAAAAAATCCCAAAACTTTAAAAAAAAAACATTTTTCTTTGTTTCTGTTATAAAATTTTGCAAATAAATAACCTTTCTTCATAAATTTAGATCAAAATGTATTCTGCTACATTTCTTTGATGAAAATATTCCAAATTAGTGTATATTATTTAGTCTATAGGAAAGTTATAGAGTCCACAAACTATGGTGATGACTGTACTCTCCGTTGGTTCGAATCTTACCGATCTCACCGCACCTTCAGTGTCACTTACAACTCTACTTCCTCCTCTCCTACTCCTCTTACTTTTGGGGTCCCCCAAGGTTCTGTCCTTGGACCTCTCCTACTCCTCTTACTGTTGGGGTCCCCCAAGGTTCTGTCCTTGGACCTCTCCTACTCCTCTTACTGTTGGGGTCCCCCAAGGTTCTGTCCTTGGACCTCTCCTACTCCTCTTACTGTTGGGGTCCCCCAAGGTTCTGTCCTTGGACCTCTCCTACTCCTCTTACTGTTGGGGTCCCCCAAGGTTCTGTCCTTGGACCTCTCCTATTCTCCATCTACACTTCTTCCTTGGGCCAGCTGATAGCTTCCCATGGCTTCCAATACCATTTCAATGCTGATGACACACAAATCTATCTCTTTACTCCTCAGCTCACCCCATCAGTTTCCTCCCATATCACAGATTTACTAACAGACATCTCAGACTGGATGCCACACCACTTCCTAAAACTCAATCTATCCAAAACTGAGCTCATATTATTTCCTCCCCCACGTGCCTCTTCCCCTCTCGGTCAGGATCAATAGCACCACTATCAACCCATCCCTGCATGCCAGGGTGCTAGGGGTAACCCGGATTCTGAACTGTCCGTTCAGGCCCACATCCAATTCCTGTCCAAATCAGACAGCCTCAACCTCCGCAACATCTCCAGAATAAGCCTTTTTAACCAATGATACCACTAAGCTCCTAATTCACTCCCTGGTTATCTCTCGCCTCGATTACTGCAACTCCCTCCTCATTGGATGACCTTTACATAGGCCACACCCCCTCCAGTCTATCATGAATGCTGCTGCCAGGCTCATCCACCTTACCAACCGTTCAGTGTCTGCTACACCTTTCTGCCAATCCCTCCACTGACCTCCACTCAGTGTCCTCCACCCCTCTCTGCCAATCCCTCCACTGACCTCCACTCAGTGTCCTCCACCCCTCTCTGCCAATCTCTCCTCTGACCTCCACTCAGTGTCCTCCACCCCTCTCTGCCAATCTCTCCACTGACCTCCACTCAGTGTCCTCCACCCCTCTCTGCCAATCCCTCCACTGACCTCCACTCAGTGTCCTCCATCCCTCTCTGCCAATCCCTCCACTGGCCTCCACTCAGTGTCCTCCATCCCTCTCTGCCAATCCCTCCACTGGCCTCCACTCAGTGTCCTCCACCCCTCTCTGCTAATCCCTCCACTGACCTCCACTCAGTGTCCTCCACCCCTCTCTGCCAATCCCTTCACTGGCTTCCACTCTCCCACCAAATAAAATTCAAAATACTAACAACTTAAAAAGCCATCCACAACTCTACCCCCGGCTACATCACCAACCTGGTCTCAAAATATCAACCAAACTGATCTCTTTGATCTTTCCAAGACCTTCTGCTCTCTCGAGCTTCTCCCATCCTATAGAACACCCTACCCCAATCTGTCCGGTTATCTCCTAATCTATCCACCTTTAGACGATTCCTGAAAACCTTTGTCTTTAAAAAAGCCTATCCTGCTTCGACCTAGTAAACTGCCATTTACTTCCTCCATCAGCTCCCCCCCCCCCACAGCTATTACCTTTTGTATCACTCAACCCTTCCTCCTAGATTGTAAGCTCTGACGAGTCAAGCCCTCTATTTCCTCTTGTACCAAATTGTATTGTAACTGTAATGTCCGTCTTCATTTTGTAAAGTGCTGAGCAAACTGATGCGTTTCTCCCCACCCATTGGGGCTTGGTCACAGAGGCCGGGGCAAAACGCATCTAAGGACATGGCTGGAGCGACGACTGAGGCCAACACGGATATTCTTCATTGAACCTACATGGGTTGGTCTGAATGGCGTATATTTCCCCCTGTGTCTCCACACTCCTGGATTAGTGTCAAACGCTCGCTCCCGTCTTCAGAGTACCAGCGGGGTTACCCCACACTGCTCGACTTTGAGCGGCGCATGCTTGTCACATGTGTACTAACAATTGTAATTTTCACAATTGTAAGTGGCGCTGTATGAGTTCTGTGTGTCATATTCTGTATATCTCAGAATGAGAAGTAGGACCAGTCTCACCACTCTTCTCCCCATTTCTATCTTCTAATACACATTCCCACTTGATCCCCCCCCCCCTCACTCCTCTGAAACTGTCTGTAGTAATAGGTTCACATAATAATAACAGCAACCATATAATCAAGAAAATGACTTGCTTGTCTGGCAGAGGCATGTCACATGGGGCTTATTACCTCACAAGTGCTGACAGGTCAAGTGAGGCTACCATCTCCGGGTCTCTTCAGGCAACATGGGCATGAGCAGTTTAATTGTTTTTAAATATTAGGGCTGTGCTGAAAGTAATGGAAAATTGGGCATAACTCTTTTATGAACTTAGATCAGATCTCCAAATTTTTTAAACAAAGGGACAGTTTCCTGTCCTTCAGACTTCAGGAGGGCCAATGGCTCACTAAGGCCAATGAGAGTAGAACATTGCTGGTGTCAGTGGAAAGAAAAGTGACCCATTGTTAGTGTCAGTGGGAGGAATAGTGTTCCATCATTGGTGGCAGTGGGAGGTATAGTGTTCCATTGTTGGTGTCAATGGAAGGAATAGTGACCCATCATTGGTGTCAGAGAGAGGAATAGTGATCCATAGTTAATGTCAGTTGGAGGCATAGTGCCCCATTGTTGGTGTCAGTAGGAGGAATAGTACCCCATCATTGGTGTCAGCAGGAGGAATAGTACCCCATTGTTGGTGTCAGTAGGAGGACTAGTGCCCCATTATTGATGTCGGTAGGAAGAATAATGTCCCATCCTTAATGTCAGTTGGAGGCATAGTGCCCCACTGTTGGTGTCCTTGGGAGGAATAGTGACCCATCATTGGTGTCAGTGAGAGGAATAGTAACCCATTGTTAATGTCAGTTGGAGGCATAGTGCCCCATTGTTGGTGTCCGTGGGAGGTATAGTGTCCCTTTGTTTGTGTTAGTGAGAGAAATAATGCCCTATCATTGGGGTCAGTGGAAGGAATAATGCCCTATCATTGGGGTCAGTGGAAGGAATAATGCCCTATCATTGGTGTCAGTGGGAGGATTAGTGCTTCATTGTTCATATTAGTGCTAAGAATGGTGTGTCAGTGGGAGGAATAATGATCCAATGTTTATATCAATGGAAGGAAGTATGGTCCACCATTGGTGCCAATGGAAGGACTGTTGTCCTCAATGAGAGGAATTATGCCCCGCTGTTAGTGTCGTGGAAAGAATGGTGCCTCTTTAGTGATGGGCCGAACACCCCCCTGTTCAGTTCAGGGTCGAACATTTAAACCTACTGATAGTTCAATAGCGAACTTCGAATAGGGACAATTCACTAAGTGGTATGTTACCGCCTCTGAGTATGCAGTAAGATACCACACAGCAACTAAAATACCTCATGAGTTATATTATTAAGTTTAGTAGTGAAAACGTTCTTTAATGTTTCAGCTGTTAGCAGGATTCCCCAACCCCCCTCCTGAACCATACCAGGCCATATGCCCTCAACATGGGGGGTGCTTTGGAGCAGGGGGGCTCCCCCCACAATGCACCTTGTACCCATGTTGATGGGAACAAGGGCCTCTTCCCCATAACTGTGGCTGGTAGTTGTGGGGGTCTGTGGGTAGAGGGCGTATCGGAATCTGGAAGCTCCCTTTACCAAGAGGGGCTCCAGATCCTGCCCAAAAAAAAGAAAACAAAAACGCTAAGCTCTTGACGCTGCCTCCCTCCATCTGACAGCTGCGCCAGGATGACGGTTCTTAATACTGTGATGACATCACAAGGGGTGGGGTCACCCAGCCCCTTGTGACGTCATCATGCCTTGTGATTGGCCAAAGCATTTCAGCTGACTTTTTGGGCATGGCGGGTGAATAGCCTGCCAAATGCCCTTAGCATTCATGTGTTCACCGAACACACGAACAAGCCATTCCCATGAAGCCTAACCCTACACCTCATCATTGGTATCAGCAGGAGGAAATAACGCCTTGTATAAATTTCAGAAATAGGTTGCATAAAGTGCATAAAGGCAAGCAAAGGGCTGCATCCGGCCCTCGGGCCACAGTTTGGAAACCGCTGACTTAGATAGATGACACCATTGATAAGAGCAATGCCTTGTCACTGGTGACTCTTGTAAGTGGTGTCATCTCTGTAGCCTTCGGAGGATATCAAACAGCCTGCACCCCTCTTTCATCAAGAACTCAATGACAGCATGTTGCTTGGGCTTGGCATCCATTATTTACCTGCAATGAAAAAGTAGAAGAAGAGTTACTATAGAAGAGTTACTTTACCAGTGTGTGAAATTTGTATGTTTATAAAAAAAAGTTATGCCCACTTTTAAATTACTTTCAGTACAATACTTATACAATCCTTTTCCAGGATGCCACCATCTTTAAATTTTTCGAACTACAATTTTTAGTTACCTCTTTTTGGACAAAGAACCTCACTCTTCCACTTGCACTACCCTAACCTCCATCCTCCAACTTGGGGTCCAGAGCCCCTTCACACTGCATTATTATTATTATTATTGTTATACAGGATTTATGGCGCCAACAGCTTGCGCAGCGCTTTACAATATAAGGGAGACAGTACAATTACAATACATTTCAGTACAGAAGGAACAGGAGGGCCCGGCTCGTGGAGCTTACAATCTAAAGGAAGGGGGAAGGTGATACAAAAGGTGATAGCTGCGGGGGATGATCTGGCGGAGGTGATTCAAGTACAGTTCTTAGGTGGAGGTGGGGTAGGGTTCCCTGAAGAAGTGAGTTTTCAAAGATCGCCTAAAGGCAGACAGGGTGGGGGCTGACCGGACATGCTGTGGTAGGGAGTTCCAGAGGATGGGAGAGGCTCTGGAGAAGTCCTGGAGGCGAGTGTGGGAGGAGGTGATCAGGGAGCTAGAGAGGAGGATATCATGGGAGGAGCGGAGTGGCCGATTTGGCCGATAACTGCAGATGAGGTTGGTGATGTAGCTAGGGGCAGTGTTGTGGACGGCTTTGTAAGCTGTGGTTAGTATTTTGAATTTTATACTTTGGGTTAGTGGAAGCCAGTGAAGGGATTGGCAGAGAGGGGCAGCAGTCGCTGATCAGTTGGTAAGGTGTATGAGTCTAGCAGCAGTCGCTGATCGGTTGGTAAGGTGTATGAGTCTAGCAGCAGTCGCTGATCGGTTGGTAAGGTGTATGAGTCTAGCAGCAGTCGCTGATCAGTTGGTAAGGTGTATGAGTCTAGCAGCAGTCACTGATCGGTTGGTAAGGTGTATGAGTCTAGCAGCAGTCGCTGATCAGTTGGTAAGGTGTATGAGTCTAGCAGCAGTCACTGATCGGTTGGTAAGGTGTATGAGTCTAGCAGCAGTCACTGATCGGTTGGTAAGGTGGATGAGTCTAGCGGCAGTCGCTGATCGGTTGGTAAGGTGTATGAGTCTAGCGGCAGTCGCTGATCGGATGGTAAGGTGGATGAGTCTAGCGGCAGTCGCTGATCGGTTGGTAATGTGTATGAGTCTAGCGGCAGTCACTGATCGGTTGGTAAGGTGGATGAGTCTAGCAGCAGTCGCTGATCGGTTGGTAAGGTGGATGAGTCTAGCAGCAGTCGCTGATCGGTTGGTAAGGTGGATGAGTCTAGCAGCAGCATTCATAATAGACAGAATGGGGGATAGCCTGTGTAACGGTAGACCAGTGAGGAGGGAGTTGCAGTAATCGAGGCGGGGGAGGTACTGCATGCCTTACCATGCACTCTTCTGTGTTCTCCAATCCAATGGAAGATTCCTGGTGGAGCCCGATCACACCAATAGGCTGTAGTATGCAAGAAATGTCCTACATGCTGTACTTTTGGTGGGCTGAATTGAATTTTGCTATTTGAGTCAAAATAACCCTTTAAAAAAACCAAACACTTATGAACACACCTTAACTTTGCAGACATAAATGAGTTTTAGTGTAAATGAGTCCTAAAAGTAGATGTAACTTGGTTATTTTACTTGACTGAGTCATTACCCTGGAGGTATCCTCTGCTTTCAGGTGGGGCTTCAAGTTTCTTGTTAGCCCACCCTGTAACCATATTATTCTGAGGCTCCCTATGCTCCCTTTCTACACCTTCCTCTATTGGGTCACTGAGTCAAACCCTGTGTAAGCTCGAAGTCAGATGATATTGGAGCTTACTTAGGGATAATTAATTGTTCAAGTCTGGCAAATGGCGAGTGCTATGTCCTAGGAGGAGGTCACATGCTTCTTCATACCCAGAAGTACCAGGAATTATGTGGATGCTCCAACGGAGAAAGGATAAATGCAAGTTGAGTATAGTATGTGGGTCATGGGTTGGAATAGCAAGAGCCCATCCAGGTCAAAGTGACAGGGATTTTTACGGCCCAACTCCAGCCTCATTTTATTTTTTGTTTTGGATATAGTTATATTGCTAAAACATGTCAGGTTCTTTTTATAGGTCACATTTTACCCTTCTGGATACAATACACTTTGCATCTCTTCAACAAGAAGTGAGAGGAACTCTCCTGATTAGGGACACAGATAGCCACTTTGGTGTTATCCCATTCCTGTTCTACCCAAAAATATTTTAGATGGAGTTCCACTATAACAATTATGTTATTTCAGCATCTCCAGGCTAAATCTCATGGACTGCAGTTTAGGAATATGTAAAATCGCATTCAGATTGGCGTTGTCTGGGAAACTTCAACTCTGCATCTCTGGAGGCCTCAGTGTGGCTCTCATTGAGTCCCCGCTGGGCCCCATTCAGTTCCCGCATATAGTAGGTGCTGGTGGCTGCAGTGTGGGCAGACTGAACCATAAAGGACAAAGCTGTAATTCAGCTGTTGAATGGCTATTAATTTCCTGTGTGAGCTTCTTATGCTGCATTTCTTTGCCCTCTTCCCAGGCTGGGGTAGCCAAGGGAGATCCAGACCCTCATCCATACATGTCCCTCACCACCACAGGCCGTTACTCATCCCTGAGGGCTCTGATGTGCTAGACAACTGCATTCATTAGATTCAATGCTGAGGGGTAGAGGATGGCTGCTTTCCTGAAAGGATGGCTGCAGAGTACCCAGACTTTGAGCTTCATCATGGAAGTCAGTAAAGTACATTTTGGTCATATCATGCTGTATCCACTCAATACATCCTTGTGTTGGCTGCAGAAGCCCTGCTGTAGAAGAGAACATGTGCAAAGTAACAGGTTCTTTTGGGACCAGGAAGGCCTAAGGAGAACATACCCTCATGTTCTTCTGTGCTGCCCTGTATACCTACTGGAGACAGAGACAAACCCAATATTTCTGGGTACAGAAAGCCACATGACTCTCCTCTTTGACTCCCCAGTAGTGATAAATGAAATTGAGAGTTTTCATTTCCCCAAGCTTTAAGTGAAAATTATGAGATTTGCTTGAAATACATTGGAGTGACTGGGCACAATGACATGGGTCATGTAGTACAAAGGATTTAGTGGGTGCAAAAATAGCATTAAAATAGGACCAGTTTTCTGAAGTAGAAGCAGACTCTTAAGTCTCTTAGTATTTGCTGGCCCTGTGAGTGCAGCCAGACAGATCTATGATCCTGTAAGACCACCCATACTCTATCCTTCAAGTTGCAGTGGACCTCTCACTAATGCCATTGGCGCTTGACCCAATGAAAGCAGTAAAGAATATCTTGATTGGTGGGCAATACATGCTTCTTATGATGTCCAGTAGTATCTTCTACTCATCTCCTCTGTAACACACTTAGTACTTCAAGACAATCATTCCTGCAGGTAGTTTAAGTTCTTTGGCCTCTGGCACATGCCCTAGGCCAGTGTTTCTCAACTAGGGTGCCATTCTTTTCCAACCTGGAAGCCTTGAGTGTGAGCCCTAGTTTGCCCTTGATCAGCCATGGATGAAGGGAATCTGACGTGATGAGGGACTTTGATGTTGTGGGGGTAATCTGAATTGATGTGGTCAGGGGCGGACTGACAACTCATGGGGCCCCCAGGCAATAGGGGATCATGGGGCCCCTGTGTCCTTGCCCAAACTCAAAAAAACCTATGAAACAGGTACCAGGGGCATCTCATGGGGCCCCCTACTGACCCCCGGCCCTCGGGCAGTGCCAGAGTTTCCAAATGGTCAGCAGCCATGCTAAAGTCACACCCAGAGCTCTGTATTCCTGCTAACAATATTCTTCTGGCGGTTTCATGGCTTCTGTATTTGGGAAAATAGATTTCAGGTGCATTCGGCTTGCATATGTGAAACGGGAACCACTCAGAACAGAATGTTTTATTCATTTATTTCAGGTACTTATATAGCGCCATCAACTTCCAAATGGTCAGTCCGCCCCTGGATGTGGTGGGACAGGGGCCTCTGACTCTGTGGTGGGGTACTCTGTGGTCAAAGGGGCCACTGATGTACAGGGGAGGCTTTGATGTCATAAGGGAGCTCTAGTGTGATGGGGGATCCTCTCTCGTGATGGGGGCCTCTGATGTGAAGGGAAGTCTCAGATGTGAGGGGGGGGGCTCTGATGTAATGGGGGACCTCTGGTGTAATGGGAGAGACCTCTAATGTAAAGGTAATTTCATCAAAGTGGTTGTATGCATTTCCCCAGGCTCAGGTTTACCATTGATATATAACATGTATGTTTTTCACATTTTGGACTTGGGTGCCTCAAGATTTTGCAAATTTTTAAAGGGTGCCATAACTGAAAAAAAGTTGAGTAATGCACTGCCCTAGGCTGAGGAAAGGCCCCCATTAGAGATACTAAAAATACGTAATCTCCAGGCAACAACCCAGGAGGTACAGAATAGTAATAGTAAGGAACAGTGCACCAAATATTTATCCTTTTCCCAAACCATACCTTTGTAAAAGAACCTCAGAGATTGTTTGGGTGGATACATATTCACTGCTCAGTGATTCACCTTCCCACTCTGATTACTAGAACCT
Organism: Staurois parvus; assembly: GCF_062004578.1. Classification (NCBI taxonomy): domain Eukaryota; kingdom Metazoa; phylum Chordata; class Amphibia; order Anura; family Ranidae; genus Staurois; species Staurois parvus. The sequence goes on from NW_028320595.1 coordinate 415,495, forward strand.
TCCACAACATTAAAAGACAGAAGCAGTCAACACACTCTGTTTAGGAGAGCCTGCAGATCCCAGAAAATGTCATACTTTGTGCCATCACACAGACTAGCTCTGGCCAGTGCATTGACACACAGGCACATCTGTACATATGCATGCACTCATCTCAGGAATGGCGCCAAGCTGCCTCTTTAAAGGAGGCCCTGATGTGAGCTAGTTGCTCAATGTTTTTCAGCTTCTCCATGACTTGTGCTCTTGTGTTCCTGTTCCTGCTGACTAATCTTTCGTTGTTGACTTGGGTACCTTCTGACCTTGCTCTGTGAAACCTGGATACCAAACTCAGCTTGCCTTTGACTACACTTTGTGTGCTTCCCTGGTGCTGACCTCGGCCTGCTACTTGACTACACTCTGCCTGCTTCCCTGGTACTGACCTCAGCCTACTACTTGACTACGCTTCCTCCTGCCTAGCCGAGTATGACCCTGGCTTGCCTTGACCATGTCTCTGACCCTGGTGGTTAATCTGCATCTGCTTCTGAGTGTACTCCTGCTCTAGTCTTCACACTATGTTCCCTATGTTCTTCTTTTGGGTGCCACCCTGTGATTTGCCAACCACGACTGTTGCCTGAGGGATCTCACCTGCTAGTCAGCCACTAGCACCCATTCTACTTTGAGCCTTGTACCTCTGTCACCATATTTAAGGGTGCTTGGACCAGAGCCACAGGAGAGCCCTTTTGTCAGCTCAGTCTCCAAACAAGGTACATGACAACAGAGCTGAGCGCTGATTCCCTCCACCAGCTCTACACCACAAAGCATTTCTCCAACTTCAGTCTGTAGGCTAGGAGGGGAGCCACTGCACACATTGCAAGGCCTCCCAGACCTTGGATCCAGGCCAGGTCCCTAGGATGGGTTCTGATTTGAAGTGGGCCCTAAATTAAGGGCCCAACAGTTCGGTAGGGTGCATCACATTTCAGTCTACCCACTCTACTTGTACCTTTTTGTTGTGCTTCCAATAAGGTGATTAATAAAGATTCAGTTCTCCAGCACGTATCAGGGTCCTGCTACAGGGGCAACCCCACTCTTGGCGTAGCGACTACATCTCCACATGTATGGTCACCTTCCTACTTTCTCAGAAGACCCCGAGGCCTGACCTTCTCCTGCATATACCTCCTTTTCAAACCAGAAGTGACAAATGAAGGGGAAAACGCACCACAGCACACCTTTAAACCCCTAAAACACCACACATCAACCTTCTGTAGTACAAAGCAGAATAACACATAGCAGGGGCGGACTGAAAACTCATGGGGCCCCCGGGCAATAGGGGATCGTGGGGCCCCTGTGTCCTTGCCCAAACTCAAAAAAGCCTATAAGAAAGGTACCAGGGGCATTTCATGGGGCCCCCTACTGACCCTGGGCCCTCGGGCAGTGCCCGGGTGCTCGAATGGTCAGTCCACCCTGACACATAGGCACCTGCCTACACACAAATAGAAGGGAAGATCAGTCATGTACGCACACCCACAAAAAAAATGGGAGCATGCAGAGGAATATCCCAAATGCTTTTTTGATTCTTATACTCTAATAAGGTGAAATTTCTTCTTAGCAACCAATATGCCCGGTGTAAATTTTGAAGTTTGTTCAGCCTATCATAGCCCTATAATTATCAGTTCAGGCTTCCAATAGACTGTAATTATCGGAATTAATTGCTGCCACTGCTTTGATATGTTTTCCTGGATCATGGCCTGGTTTTCTTTGCCTCCACCTTGGCTGGCTGTCAGCGGGTCTCCTGGATTGGGTCTCTCAGGCCTACTACATTGCTCGTCAGATAGAGGATAGCCTGGCCATGACCTGCCATGAATGCTGTCCCCAGAAATGCTGACAAGCTAAATATTATGTGAAAGGAGCCGCCTGATCACCGTGATGAAACCGACATTACAGCAATGAAGTATGTCAAGAGCCTGGAAGCTGTGGAGATCTTGAAGATGTAGCTGCAGCCCTCAGACCTGTCTCTGTGTACACAGAACTCATTACAGAACCAAGAACCTGCAACATGTTTTCAAGGAGCGATGGAACAATTTCAAAATTCCAGTCGGGCCGACTGCGGGGCGTCAGGAAAGACTCTGCACCTCAACGAGATGAGAAGAGGTATTTGAAGAATGGTTGTCCTCTTGAAGTCACTTCCAGATAACATGACACATGACTGAAGTCAGGTACCACTTATATGAGAAGTGGCACTCAGCCATGTCTGACTTTCTGCTCAGCAATAGCTAGCAGAGAAAAGTTTAGGACTGCAGGACAAGGTCTGAGGGATGTTCTATGTCATCTTGTTACACCTGACCTGCTGACTCACTATGGAATAACCTTAGAATGGTCAACATACATTGTTCTGCTAAAGGCTTACAGGGATTTATCACCAAAACCCTAAGAGTTCTCCCCATATCATTGTGTCACTGTTCTGGGACGCCCATGTATCAGTGTGTTGTTGTTCCTGGTCCACCATGCTCCAGCGTATATTTGTTCTGGGAATATATTTGCTCTGGGATACTTGTTCCCTCCAAATGTCAGTGTCATTGAACTGGGACCCCCCAATGTCAATGTGTTACTGTTCTGGGACCGCCCAAGTGTCTGTGTGTCACTGTTCTGGGGCCCCCATGTATCAGTGTGTTGTTGTTCTAGGTACACCATGTGTCCACATATCTTTGTTCTGTGACTCCCAAATGTCAGTGTATCATTGTTCTAGGACCCCCAAATATCAACATGTCCTTGTTCTGGGACCCCGAAGTGTCATTGTGTCATTGCTATGGAACCTTAAAATGTCAGGTTTCAATTTTTCTATGGCCCTTAATTGTCACTGTGTCATTGTTCTGGAGCCCCATATTGTGAGTGTTTTATTGTTTTGTGACCCCAAATGTCAGTGTGTCATTGTCCTTGGACCTCCAAGTGTCAATGTGTCATTGTTCTTGGACCTTTAGGTGTCAGTGTATCATTGTTTTGGGGGCCCCATAATGTCAGTGTGTTATTGTTCTGGGACCCCCAAGTGTCGGTGTGCCACTGTTATGGGGTCCCCATGTATCACTGTGTCATTGTTCTAGGTTCACCATGTGTCCACAAATCTTTGTTGTGAGACCTCCAAATGTCAGTGTCATTTTTCTGGGACCCCCAAATGTCAATGTGTCATTGTTCTGGAACCCTCAAGTGTCAGTGTGTCATTGGTTTGGGGGCCCCATAATGTCAGTGTGTTATTGTTCTGGGACCCCCAAGTGTCGGTGTGCCACTGTTATGGGGTCCCCATGTATCACTGTGTCATTGTTCTAGGTTCACCATGTGTCCACAAATCTTTGTTGTGAGACCTCCAAATGTCAGTGTCATTTTTCTAGGACCCCCAAATGTCAATGTGTCATTGTTCTGGAACCCTCAAGTGTCAGTGTGTCATTGGTTTGGGGGCCCCATAATGTCAGTGTGCCATTGCTCTTGACCCAATAATGTCAGTTTGTCATTTTTCTGGGACCTCCAGGTGTTGGTCTGCCACTGTTCTGGGGTCCCCATGTATCAGTGTGTCATTGTTTTAGGTCCACCATGTGTCCACATATCTTTGTTTTTGGACCCCCAAATGTCAATGTGTCATTGTTTTGGGACTCCCAAATGTCAATATGTCATTGTTCTGGAACCCCGAAGTGTATGTATGTCATTCTTATGGGGCCCCCAAGTGTCAGTGTGTTGTTGTTCTTCTGGAACCTCTAAATAGGAGTGTTCTGGTGACCTCAGTCATCAGGGTATCATTGTTCTAGGACCCCAGAGTGTCAGTGTGTCATTGTTCTGGAACCTCCAAATGTCAGGGTAAAATTTTTCTGGGACCCTCAAGTGTCAGTTCATCATTGTTCTGGGGCCCTGTAATTTCAGTGTGTGTCATTGTTCTGGGACCCCCAAGTGTCAGCGTGTCACTGTTCTGGGACTCCCAGAGTGTCATTGTCCATTGTTCTTGGACTTCCAAGTATCAGTGTGTCACTGTTCTGGGGTCCCCATGTATCAGTGTGTCATTGTTCTAGGTCCACCATGTGGACCCGCAAATGTAACTGTGTCATTATTCTGGAACCCCCAAATGTTAATGTTTCAATGATCTGGAACCCTCAAATGTCAGTGTGTCATTGTTTTGGGGGCCCCATAATGTCAGTGTGTCATTGTTCTGGGACCCCTAAATGTGAACATATCCTTGTTCTGGGACCCTGCAGTGTCAGTGTGTCATTGTTCTGGAACCACGAAATGTCAGTGTTTAAATTTTCTGGGGCCCTCAATTGTCAATGTGTCTTTGTTCTGGGGTCCATAATGTGTTTCATTGTTTTGTGACCCCCCAAGTGTCAGTGTGTCATTGTCTTGGGGCCCCATAATGTCTGTGTGTGACTGTTCTAGGAACACCAAGTGTTGTTGTGCCACTATTCTAAGGTCCCCATGTATCGATGTTTCATAATTTTATGTCCACCATGTGTCTACGTATATTTGTTGTTGGACCCCCAAATGTCAGTGTGTCTATGTTCTTGGACCTCCAAGTGTCAGTGTGTCACTGTTCTGAGATCCCCAAATGTCAGTGTGTCATTGTCTTGGGGGCCCCATAATGTCTGTGTATCACTGTTCTGGGAACACCAAGTGTCGGTGTGCCACTATTTTTAGGTTCCCATGTATCAATGTTTCATTGTTTTAGGTCTACCATGTGTCCACATATCTTTGTTGTGGGACCCCCAAATGTCAGTGTGTCATTGTTCTGGAACCCGCAAATGTCAGTGTGTCATTGTTTTGGGATCCCCAAATGTCATTGTCATTGTTCTGGAACCCCAAGGTGTCTGTGTGTCATTATTATGGGGCCCCCAAGTGTCAGTGTGTTGTTGTTCTTCTGGAACCTCCAAATGGGAGTGTTCTGGTGCCCTCGGTCGTCAGGGTGTCATTGTTCTAGGACCCCCAAGTGTCAGTGTGTCATTTTTCTGGAACCTCCAAATGTCAGGGTTAAATTTTTCTGGGGCCCTCAAGTGTCAGTTCATCATTGTTCTGTGGCCCTGTAATTTCAGTTTGTGTCATTGTTCTGGGACCCCCAAGTGTCAGCGTGTCACTGTTCTGGGACTCCCGGAGTGTCAGTGTGCCATTGTTCTTGGACCTCCAAGTATCAGTGTGTCCCTGTTCTGGGGTCCCCATGTATCAATGTGTCATTGTTCTAGATCCTCCATGTGTCCACGTATCTTTGTTGTTGGACCCCCAAATGTCAGTGTTTCATAGTTCTGGGACCCCCAAATGTCAATATGTCATTGTTATGCGACCCTGAAGTGTCTGTGTGTCATTCTTATGGGGCCCCCAAGTGTCAGTGTGTTGTTCTTCTGTAACCTCCAAATGAGAGTGTTCTGGTGCCCTCGGTTGTCAAGGTGTCATTGTTCTAGGACTCCCCCAAGTGTCAGTGTGTCATTGTTCTGGAACCTCCAAATATCAGAGTTTAATTTTTCTGGAGTCCTCAAGTGTCAGTTCATCATTGTTCTGGGGCCCAGTAATGTCAGTGTGTCATTGTTTTGGGACCCCCAGAGTGTCAGTGTGCCTATGTTCTTGGACCTCCAAGCCTCAGTGTGTCACTGTTCTGGGGTCCCCATGTATCAATGTGTCATTGTTCTAGGTCCACCATGTGTCCTCGTATGTTTGTTGGGGACCCCCAAATGTCAGTGTGTCATTGTTCTGGGACCCCCAAATGTCAGTGTGACATTGTTTTGGGACCCCAAATGTCAATGTGTCATTATTCTGGGACCCCAAAGTTCCTGTGTGTCATTCTTATAGGGTCCCCAAGTGTGTTGTTGTTCTTTTGGACCTCCAAATGTCAGGGTTTAATTTTTCTGCAGCCATCAATTGTCAGTTCACCATTGTTCTGGGGCCCCGTAATGTCAGTGTGCGTCATTGTTCTGGGACCCCCAAGTGTCAGCATGTCATTGTTCTTGGCCCCCTCCCAAATATCAGTGTGCCGTTGTTCTTGGACCTCCAAGTGAGTGTCATTGTTTGGGGGGCCCATAACGTCAGTGTGTCATTGTTCTGGGCCCCCAAGTGTGTCACTGTTCTGGGACACCCAAGTGCTGTGGTGCTACTGTTCTGGGATCCCCATGTATCAATGTGTAGTTGTTCTAGGTCCACCTTGTGTTCGTGTATCTTTGTTGTGGGACCCCCAATTTTCAGTGTGTGGGAGTGCCCATGAGACTCCAGGAAGGGAGCTACTGTGATGGTGGTTGCAACCCGCAGGGGCCATGGTGTGCAGGGGGATTGTAGGGTTGCAGGTGGAGAGGCTGGTGGGCAGCGGGTGGCGGATGCCAGAGGGGCAGCAGATTTTTTTCGTTGCCTGGGCCAGCACAAATTCTAAATTCACTTCTGCCTCTGTAACAGGGGCGGACTGACCATTTGGAAACTCAGGCACTGCCCGAGGGCCCAGGGTCAGTAGGAGGCCCCATGAGATGCCCCTGGTTCCTTTTTCATAGGCTTTTTTGAGTTTGGGCAAGGACACAGGGGCCCCATGATCCCCTATTGCCCGGGGGCCCCATGAGTTGTCAGTCCGCCCCTGCTCTGTACCTTACTCTCCTGCCCCCCCATTTGTTGTATAGGCACCACAGAGGGAGGAAGTGGGGTAAATCTTGCCAATGGGGTAACACACAGCTGTGAAAACCTGGCTAAAATGACCATGCTTCTCTTCTCTATCCACAACAAGGCAAAAGAAAATATTTTGGTTGGTGTTAGACATTTGGATAATGATGTGGGCAGGGGTGATAGGTTACTTTTGATCCACTTCATGAGTCAAACATTGCATATCGGAGTTCTTTTTTAGGTTATTTGTCCTTGTGAATTGCCTCTGGCCTGTTGCTGATGCAGTATTCTCCATACCTGGCCAGGTCCCCTCGTGCTGTACGTTTGTATCCGTTACAGTTCCGCGCCTTTACAGAACATTTCCATATATTTTCCCATATTTAATGTTGACGGTAGTGTTCAGCCAGCGTAGACTAAACAACACGGCTATCTATCATGTTAGAGAAGGGGAGGGCAGCCAGCTAATGGAGAAATAATCCATTCTCTGACCTTCCAGTATGTTACCGAGAACTCGTCCTCATGGAACGTATATACAGCATTTCATCATGAGGTTTTATAATGTAGATTATTCCTGAAAACATGCGGTCATCCATCCTTATCGCCTTCTATCAGTCTCAGAGCCATTCCGATGGAAGCAGAAGAGTCCTAACAGAACTCTTCACAGACTTGGATTTTTCTGTGTAATGTATACAGAATTTTCTATCAGACAGCTGGATAAATTGAGGGCAGATTACATAGCCATGGATAGATGCACTCGCATGGAAGCATATTTTGACGATGGATTGCCAAAATATTTGTGCTGTCGGAGTCTCGGTAGAGAAAACTCTGAGCCACCTCCGGTTGTTGGGATTTCTTTTGATACTTGATGGAATAAAAACTCCACTACACGATATTCTCATCTACAATGTCCTTGATCAATAACAAAATCCAGTTCACAAAACCAAAAGTCAAAACATTCTCCACAGTGTTCCTGCTAAGGATGAGCGAAACTCAACAAATTCTCTGGTGAATCAACAGAGTTTGGTCTGATTGATGCTCCCAATGCTCCCAGAATAAAGTAACCAGTTAAAGGGTCCATTGAATGCCCTACATTAGTGGTCTCCAGGGGCCAGATGCGGCCCTTTGCTTGCCTTTATCTGGCCCTTGGGGTATTATTCCTACCATTGACACCAACAATGGGGCACTATTCATTTCACTGACACCAACAATGGGGCACTATTCCTTCCACTGACACATAGAATAGGGCACTATTCCACCTATTGATACCAAGAATGGGGCACTATTCCTCCTACTGACACCAAAAATGGGACGCTATTCTTTGCACTGACACCAATGAAGGGGCACTATTCCTTCCACTGACACAAAGAATGGGGCACTATTCCACCTATTGATACCAAGAATGGGGCACTATTCCTCCTACTGACACCAAAAATGGGACTCATCTCTTTGCACTGACACCAATGATGGGGCACTATTCCTCCCACTGACACCAATGACGGGGCACTCTTTCTTCCATTGACGCCAACATAAAGCACTATTCTCCCACTGAAACCAATGATAGGGCATTATTGTTTCCACTGACACCAACGATGGGGCACTACTCCCCCCACTTTCACCAATGATAGGGCACTATTCCTCCCCCTAATAACAAAGATGGGACATTATTTACTCTACTAACTCCAGGGCATTTTCTACTCCAACTGGCCACAGTCTGGCCACCCCTAAAGTTTGAAGAACAGTAAACTGATCCTTTGTTCAGAGATTTTGGAGGCCCATGCTTTACATGTTCCCCTAGGAAGCCCCCTACTCTTTTGATTAAACATCTATTGTAGTTTCAATTCACAAGCAGGGGGCATGAAGGGTTATTAGGAAGGACTTCTTTCCCCATTCAATAATGGAAAACAATGCATATTTGGATCCATGGCTGCAGTGATGAAAGTAATGACAATGATGGGCACCAATCACTTGCTCCTACTTACAGGGAGAGAGGGTTAGGGTATCAAATTCCTCCAACAGATGAGTCCCAGTCTCCAATACACTTCTCCATCCATAGGAGTGCCACGATCCCCATGATGGACTCCATTCCCCCTCCATTGGACATCCCTTCCTCTGGCTCTCCACCTTGGGTGCTGTACCTTCTTTGACCAGACAGGGCAGTTTGAGGATTCTGGATCAGGCCCAACCAGGCTTTTGCCTACTCAGCAAAAACCATTACACACACCTCCTCAGGCCACAGTATTGAGAGAAGAGAGCTCACCAGGTCCCTACCTAAACATTTATATCCTCCCGAACATGTATCACTGGCCATGAAACTCCAAGTGGTTGCTAGAGGGGACATAAATCCTTGTAAACTCAAGATTGTTACCACCCTCTGTGACTATTGCCCTAAGTGGCAGTGACACCCAGCACAGAGATGGGCCTACAGTACAGCTTAAGGTGGATCCATGGCTGCAGTGATGAAAGTCATGAAGATGATGGCCACCTATCACTTGCCCCTTCTCACAGGGAGAGAGGGTTAGGGTATCAAATTCCTCCAACAGATGAGTCCCAGTCTCCGACACACTTCTCCATCCATAGTAGTGCCAGGATCCCCCATGATAGACTCCATTCCCCCTCCATTGGAAATCCCTTCCTCTGGCTCTCCACCTTGGGTGCTGTACCGTCTTTGACCAGACAGGGCAGTGTAAGGAACCTGGGTCAGGCCCTGTGAAAAGCGAGCAGGAAGAAGAGCAGGAGCACTCTCCCCCTTGCTGGGGGAGAGCATGGCTATTGTGGAGGATCCCCTTCCCAGAACATTGTGGAGATGAGGAAATGCTATGGCCAGATGTGAGGCAGCCCGAGGCACCAGCTTAAAAGCAGGCTAAATTCACTGGACACCTCTTTTTACGACACGGTGGCTACACTTGCATCATGTCCTATTTTATATATCCGAAATTTTATTTACCTTTACAGCTACCTCTTGGCACTGAGCTCATGTTCGTAGGATTAACCAGTATTCCTAAGAAACATTTCTTTACAGGGAGATCTGAGCTTGTCTGGGGCAAACTGCAATTCTCCAGCTATAGGTCAACTACAGTTCCCAGCAAATGCGTCCAGTCATGTTTTTGTTAACATGAGGAACTATAAGCCTGGGGTGCTATCTGTACACACCACAGATGGACTAGTTTAGGATTGTTGTGTCTCTGTTTTTGGTGGCCCAAATTGACAGGATTCCATTACTTTAGTAACTCCTGTGGCTGATGGTACACTGGTCCTTGGGCTCCCTACATAGCAAGATTAGGGACAGTTGGCCTGTGCAATACAAGAACAAGATTTGGATAACTGCAATCAAAAGCTAGTTGGAACTTGTGATTCCTTAACAGTCAGGGGATCTTTGCACCCACTCTGGCAACCAGATATTCTTCTATCAGTATCATCTACCTTCAACATATGAGTTAAATTCCTGACATTTCTTTTTTGTAACTTATCAACGGTTTACCTTCCAAAAAAATTGTGCCCGAGGAGGGAATCGCAATGAGATTGGTGCTGATCTGGGAGGGCGCAGAGAAATTAATGTTGGCAGGCAGTACATACCATAAAAGAAAATTTTAAAATTAGGTCAACCAAGTCACTGCTCTGGGTTGGCCATGACTGATGGGCGATTCCAGGAAATTTTTGCTGGATATTTAGAAAGTGATATATATGTACGGAGGGATGAAAAAGGTAAAATAAGACAATGAATAATATCCTACCCCAAATTCTACACAACATGCTCCACGTGAAAGTGAATTGTGATAGTGATCCTTCCCTTATGCTGCTTAGTAATACTGTAGAATGAGGAAGATTTGGTCTTGGTGATATTAGGTTTAAGCCAACTGCCTCAGTACTCTGACCTAAAAAAATCACAATTACACGGCTATCATGGAGAATTTCTGGTTTGACTGACTTAACTTCACTTTCTCCGTCTGCGTTCCATAGCAGGGGTCAGCAAAAATTCTAAACAAAGGGCCAGTTTACTGTCCTTCAAACTTCAGGGGGTCACTGTGGCCAATGGGAGTAGAAATTGTCCTGCCATCAGAAAAAGCAAAGCATCTTTGGTGTTAGGGGGATTTATAGTACCCCATTGTTGGTGTCATTGGGAGGAATAGTGCCCCGTCATTGGTGTCAGTGGTAGGAATAGTGCACCATCTTTAGAATCAGTGGGAGGCATAATGCCCCATCATTGGTGTCAGTGGGAGGTATAGTGCCCCTCTAACAGATGAGTCCCAGACTCTGACACACTTCTTCTCCATCCATAGGAATGCCAGGATCCCCCATGATGGATTCCATTCACCCTCCATTGGACATCCCTTCCTCTGGCTCTCCACCTTGGGTGCTGTACCTTCTTTGACCAGACAGGGCAGATTGAGGATTCTGGGTCAGGCCCAACCAGGCTTTTGCCTACTCAGCAAAAGCCACCACACACACCTCCCCAGGCCACATCATGGAAGAGAAAAGAGCTCACCGGGCCACTTCCAAAACATTTATATCCTCCACAACATGCACCACTGACCATGAAAGTCCAAGTGGTTGCTAGAGGGGACATAAATCCTTGTAAACTCAAGATTGTTACCACCCCCTGTGACTATTGCCCTGAATGGCAGTGACACCCAGCGGCAGCAGCTACTCTGAACTTAGAGAGTGAACCAAGTGAAAAGGCTACAAAGAGGTCAGGGTAAAAGTACTACCCAGCTTGTAACCACATAGTGCAGAGTCAGTCCCCTTTAGCAGTGTCTCCTTCCGCTGGAAGAAGACTGGGAGCTCCTAGGGAAGAGGGAAGGTCAGGTGGACCCTGGGAAAAGCGAGCAGGAAGAAGAGCAGGAGCACTCTTGCCCCTGCTGATGGAGAGCATGGCTATTGTGGAGGATCCCCTTCCCAGAACATTGTGGAGATGAGGAAATGCTATGGCCAGATGTGAGGCAGCCCGAGGCACCAGCTTACAAGCAGGCTAAATTCACTGGACACCTCTGTTTACAACATGGTGGCTACACTTGCATCATGTCCTATTTTATATATTCCAAATTTTATTTACCTTTACAGCTACCTCTTGGCACTGAGCTCATGTTTGTAGGATTAACCAGTATTCCTAAGAAACATTTCTTTACAGGGAGATCTGAGCTTGTCTGGGGCAAACTGCAATTCTCCAGCTATAGGTCAACTACAGTTCCCAGCAAATGCGTCCAATCATGTTTTTGTTAACATGAGGAACTATAAGCCTGGGGTGCTATGTGTACACACCACAGATGGACTAGTTTAGGATTGTTGTGTCTCTGTTTTTGGTGGCCCAAATTGACAGGATTCCATTACTTTAGTAACTCCTGTGGCTGATGGTACACTGGTCCTTGGGCTCCCTACATAGGAAGATTAGGGACAGTTGGCCTGTGCAATACAAGAACAAGATTTGGATAACTGCAATCAAAAGCTAGTTGGAACTGTGTGGTTCCTCAACAGTCAGGGGTTCTTTGCACCCACTCTGGCCACCAGATATTCTTCTATCAGTATCATCTACCTTCAACATATGAGTTAAATTCCTGACATTTCATTTTGTAACTTATCAACAGTTTACCTTCCAAAAAAATAGTGCCCGAGGAGGGAATCGCAATGAGATTGGTGCTGATCTGGGAGGGCGCAGAGAAATTAATGTTGGCAGGCAGTACATACCATAAAAGAAAATTTTAAAATTAGGTCAACCAAGTCACTGCTCTGGGTTGGCCATGACTGATGGGCAATTCAAGGAAATTTTTGCTGGATATTTAGAAAGTGATATATATGTACGGAGGGCTGAAAAAAGTTAAAAAAGACAATGAATAATATCCTACCCCAAATTCTACACAACATGCTCCATGTGAAAGTGAATTGTGATAGTGATCCTTCCCTTATGCTGCTTAGTAACACTGTAGAATGAGGAAGATTTGGTCTTGGTGATATTAGGTTTAAGCCAACTGCCTCAGTACTCTGACCTAAAAAAAATCACAATTACACAGCTATCATGGAGAATTTCTGGTTTGACTGACTCAACTTCACTTTCTCCGTCCACGTTCCATAGCAGGGGTCAGCAAAAATTCTAAACAAAGGGCCAGTTTACTGTCCTTCAAACTTCAGGGGGTCACTGTTGCCAATGGGAGTAGAAATTGTCCTGCCATCAGAGAAAGCAAAGCATCTTTGGTGTTAGGAGAATTAATAGTACCCCATTGTTGGTGTCATTGGGAGGAATAGTGCCCCGTCATTGGTGTCAGTGGTAGGAATAGTGCACCATCTTTAGAATCAGTGGGAAGCATAATGCCCCATCATTGGTATCAGTGGGAGGTATAGTGCCCCTCTATCAGATGAGTCCCAGACTCTGACACACTTCTTCTCCATCCATAGGAATGCCAGGATCCCCCATGATGGATTCCATTCACCCTCCATTGGACATCCCTTCCTCTGGCTCTCCACCTTGGGTGCTGTACCTTCTCTGACCAGACAGGGCAGTTTGAGGATTCTGGGTCAGGCCCAACCAGGCTTTTGCCTACTCAGCAAAAGCCACCACACACACCTCCCAAAGCCACATCATGGAAGAGAAAAGAGCTCACCAGGCCACTTCCCAAACATTTATATCCTCCACAACATGCACCACTGACCATGAAAGTCCAAGTGGTTGCTAGAGGGGACATAAATCCTTGTAAACTCAAGATTGTTACCACCGCCTGTGACTATTGCCCTAAGTGGCAGTGACACCCAGCGGCAGCAGCTACTCTGAACTTAGAGAGTGAACCAAGTGAAAAGGCTACAAAGAGGTCAGGGTAAAAGTACTACCCATCTTGTAACCACATAGTGCAGAGTCAGTCCCCTTTAGCAGTGTCTCCTTCCTCTGGAAGAAGACTGGGAGCTCCTAGGGAAGAGGGAAGGTCAAGAGGACCCTGGGAAAAGCGAGCAGGAAGAAGAGCAGGAGCACTCTTGCCCCTGCTGATGGAGAGCATGGCTATTGTGGAGGATCCCCTTCCCAGAACATTGTGGAGATGAGGAAATGCTATGGCCAGATGTGAGGCAGCCCGAGGCACCAGCTTACAAGCAGGCTAAATTCACTGGACACCTCTGTTTACAACATGGTGGCTACACTTGCATCATGTCCTATTTTATATATCCCAAATTTTATTTACCTTTACAGCTACCTCTTGGCACTGAGCTCATGTTTGTAGGATTAACCAATATTCGTAAGAAACATTTCTTTACAGGGAGATCTGAGCTTGTCTGGGGCAAACTGCAATTCTCCAGCTATAGGTCAACTACAGTTCCCAGCAAATGCGTCCAATCATGTTTTTGTTAACATGGGAACTATAAGCCTGGGGTGCTATCTGTACACACCACAGATGGACTAGTTTAGGATTGTTGTGTCTCTGTTTTTGGTGGCCCAAATTGACAGGATTCCATTACTTTAGTAACTCCTGTGGCTGATGGTACACTGGTCCTTGGGCTCCCTACATAGGAAGATTAGGGACAGTTGGCCTGTGCAATACAAGAACAAGATTTGGATAACTGCAATCAAAAGCTAGTTGGAACTGTGTGGTTCCTCAACAGTCAGGGGTTCTTTGCACCCACTCTGGCCACCAGATATTCTTCTATCAGTATCATCTACCTTCAACATATGAGTTAAATTCCTGACATTTCATTTTGTAACTTATCAACAGTTTACCTTCCAAAAAAATAGTGCCCGAGGAGGGAATCGCAATGAGATTGGTGCTGATCTGGGAGGGCGCAGAGAAATTAATGTTGGCAGGCAGTACATACCATAAAAGAAAATTTTAAAATTAGGTCAACCAAGTCACTGCTCTGGGTTGGCCATGACTGATGGGCAATTCCAGGAAATTTTTGCTGGATATTTAGAAAGTGATATATATGTACGGAGGGCTGAAAAAAGTTAAAAAAGACAATGAATAATATCCTACCCCAAATTCTACACAACATGCTCCATGTGAAAGTGAATTGTGATAGTGATCCTTCCCTTATGCTGCTTAGTAATACTGTAGAATGAGGAAGATTTGGTCTTGGTGATATTAGGTTTAAGCCAACTGCCTCAGTACTCTGACCTAAAAAAAATCACAATTACACAGCTATCATGGAGAATTTCTGGTTTGACTGACTCAACTTCACTTTCTCCGTCCACGTTCCATAGCAGGGGTCAGCAAAAATTCTAAACAAAGGGCCAGTTTACTGTCCTTCAAACTTCAGGGGGTCACTGTGGCCAATGGGAGTAGAAATTGTCCTGCCATCAGAGAAAGCAAAGCATCTTTGGTGTTAGGAGAATTAATAGTACCCCATTGTTGGTGTCATTGGGAGGAATAGTGCCCCGTCATTGGTGTCAGTGGTAGGAATAGTGCACCATCTTTAGAATCAGTGGGAAGCATAATGCCCCATCATTGGTATCAGTGGGAGGTATAGTGCCCCTCTATCAGATGAGTCCCAGACTCTGACACACTTCTTCTCCATCCATAGGAATGCCAGGATCCCCCATGATGGATTCCATTCACCCTCCATTGGACATCCCTTCCTCTGGCTCTCCACCTTGGGTGCTGTACCTTCTCTGACCAGACAGGGCAGTTTGAGGATTCTGGGTCAGGCCCAACCAGGCTTTTGCCTACTCAGCAAAAGCCACCACACACACCTCCCAAAGCCACATCATGGAAGAGAAAAGAGCTCACCGGGCCACTTCCCAAACATTTATATCCTCCACAACATGCACCACTGACCATGAAAGTCCAAGTGGTTGCTAGAGGGGACATAAATCCTTGTAAACTCAAGATTGTTACCACCGCCTGTGACTATTGCCCTAAGTGGCAGTGACACCCAGCGGCAGCAGCTACTCTGAACTTAGAGAGTGAACCAAGTGAAAAGGCTACAAAGAGGTCAGGGTAAAAGTACTACCCATCTTGTAACCACATAGTGCAGAGTCAGTCCCCTTTAGCAGTGTCTCCTTCCTCTGGAAGAAGACTGGGAGCTCCTAGGGAAGAGGGAAGGTCAAGAGGACCCTGGGAAAAGCGAGCAGGAAGAAGAGCAGGAGCACTCTTGCCCCTGCTGATGGAGAGCATGGCTATTGTGGAGGATCCCCTTCCCAGAACATTGTGGAGATGAGGAAATGCTATGGCCAGATGTGAGGCAGCCCGAGGCACCAGCTTACAAGCAGGCTAAATTCACTGGACACCTCTTTTTACGACACGGTGGCTACTCTTGCATCATGTCCTATTTTATATATCCCAAATTTTATTTACCTTTACAGCTACCTCTTGGCACTGAGCTCATGTTTGTAGGATTAACCAATATTCGTAAGAAACATTTCTTTACAGGGAGATCTGAGCTTGTCTGGGGCAAACTGCAATTCTCCAGCTATAGGTCAACTACAGTTCCCAGCAAATACGTCCAATCATGTTTTTGTTAACATGGGGAACTATAAGCCCGGGGTGCTATGTGTACACACCACAGATGGACTAGTTTAGGATTGTTGTGTCTCTGTTTTTGGTGGCCCAAATTGACAGGATTCCATTACTTTAGTAACTCCTGTGGCTGATGGTACACTGGTCCTTGGGCTCCCTACATAGAAAGATTAGGGACAGTTGGCCTGTGCAATACAAGAACAAGATTTGGATAACTGCAATCAAAAGCTAGTTGGAATTTGTGATTCCTTAACAGTCAGGGGTTCTTTGCACCCACTCTGGCCACCAGATATTCTTCTATCAGTATCATCTACCTTCAACATATGAGTTAAATTCCTGACATTTCATTTTGTAACTTATCAATGGTTTTCCTTCCAAAAAAATAGTGCCCGAGGAGGGAATCGCAATGAGATTGGTGCTGATCTGGGAGGGCGCAGAGAAATTAATGTTGGCAGGCAGTACATACCATGAAAGAAAATTTAAAAATTAGGTCAATCAAGTCACTGCTCTGGGTTGGTCATGACTGATGGGCGATTCCAGGAAATTTTTGCTGGATATTTAGAAAGTGATATATATGTACAGAGGGATGAAAAAGGTAAAAAAAGACAATGAATAATATCCTTCCCCAAATTCTACACAACATGCTCCATGTGGAAGTGAATTGTGATAGTGATCCTTCCCTTATGCTGCTTAGTAATACTGTAGAATGAGGAAGATTTGGTCTTGGTGATATTAGGTTTAAGCCAAATGCCTCAGTCCTCTGACCTAAAAAGAATCACAATTACACGGCTATCATGGAGAATTTCTGGTTTGACTGACTCAACTGCACTTTCTCTGTTCGTGTTCCATAGCAGGGGTAAGCAAAAATTCTAAACAAAGGACCAGTTTACTGTCCTTCAAACTTCAGGGGGGCCACTGTGGCCAATGGGAGTAGAAATTGTCTTGCCATCAGAGAATGCAAAGCATTTTTGGTGTTAGGGGGATTAATAGAATCCCATTGTTGGTGTCATTGGGAGGAATAGTGCCCGTCATTGGTATCAGTGGTAGGAATAGTGCCCCATCATTGGTATCGGTGGGAGGAATAGTGCCCCATCATTGGTATCAGTGGAAGGAATAGTGCCCCGTCATTGGTATCAGTAGGAGGAATAGTGCCCCATCATTGGTGTCAGTGGTAGGAATAGTGCCCCATCTTTAGAATCAGTGGGAGGCATAATGCCCCATCATTGGTGTCAGTGGGAGGTATAATGCCCCCTAACAGATGAGTCCCAGACTTCCTACATAGGAAGATTAGGGACAGTTGGCCTGTACAATACAAAAACAAGATTTGGATAACTGCAATCACAAGCTAGTTGAAACTTGTGGTTCCTCAACAGTCGGTTTCCTTGCACCCACTCTGGCCACCAGATATTCTTCTATCAGTACCATCTACCTTCAACATATGAGTTAAATTCCCAACATTCTTCTGTTATAATTTATCAGCACTTTACCTTCCAAAAAAATTGTGCCCGAGGAGGGAATCGCAATGAGATTGGTGCTGATCTGGGAGGGCGCAGAGAAATGAATGTTGGCAGGCAGTACATACCATGAAAGAAAATTTAAAAATTAGGTCAACCAAGTCACTGCTCTGGGTTGGCCATGACTGATGGGCAATTACAGGAAATTTTTGCTGGTTATTTAGAAAGTGATATATATGTACGGAGGGCTGAAAAAGGTAAAAAAAAACAGCGAATAATATTCTACCCCAAATTCTACACAACATGCTCCATGTGAAAGTGAATTGTGATAGTGATCCTTCACTTATGCTGCTTAGTAAAACCATAGAATGAGGAAGATTTGGTCTTGGTGATATTAGGTTTAAGCCAACTGCCTCAGTCCTCTGACCTAAAAAGAATCACAATTACACGGCTATCATGGAGAATTTCTGGTTTGACTGACTCAACTGCACTTTCTCTGTTCGTGTTACATAGCAGGGGTCAGCAAAAATTCTAAACAAAGGACCAGTTTACTGTCCTTCAAACTTCAGGGGGGTCACTGTGGCCAATGGGAGTAGAAATTGTCCTGCCATCAGAGAAAGCAAAGCATCTTTGGTGTTAGGGGGAGAAATAGTACCCCATTGTTGGTGTCATTGGGAGGAATAGTGCCCCATCATTGGTATCAGTGGTAGGAATAGTGCCCCATCTTTAGAATCAGTGGGAGGCATAATGCCCCATCATTGGTGTCAGTGGGAGGTATAGTGCCGCTCTAACAGATGAGTCCCCGACTCCGACACACTTCTTCTCCATCCATAGGAGTGCCAGGATCCCCCATGATGGATTCCATTCACCCTCCATTGGACATCCCTTCCTCTGGCTCTCCACCTTGATTGCTGTACCTTCTTTGACCAGGCAGTGCAGTTTGAGGATTCTGGGTCAGGCCCAACCAGGCTTTTGCCTACTCAGCAAAAGCCACCACACTCACCTACCCAGGCCACATGATGGAGAGAAGAGAGCTCACCAGGCCACTTCCCAAACATTTATATCCTCCCCAACATTCACGACTGGACATGCTGCAAGCTAGTTGAAACTTGTGGTTCCTCAACAGTCAGGGTTTCCTTGCACCCACTCTGGCCACCAGATATTCTCCTATCAGTACCATCTACCTTCAACATATGAGTTAAATTCCTGACAATCCTCTGTTATAATTTATCAGCACCTTACCTTCCAAAAAAATTGTGCCCGAGGAAGGAATTGCAATGAGATTGGTGCTGATCTGGGAGGGCGCAGAGAAATGAATGTTGGCAGGCAGTACATACCATGAAAGAAAATTTAAAAAGTAGGTCAACCAAGTCACTGCTCTGGGTTGGCCATGACTGATGGGCGATTCCAGGAAATTTTTGCTGGATATTTAGAAAGTGATATATATGTACAGAGGGATGAAAAAGGTAAAAAAAGACAATGAATAATATCCTACCTTAAATTCTACACAACATGCTCAATGTGGAAGTGAATTGTGATAGTGATCCTTCCCTTATGCTGCTTAGAATGAGGAAGATTTGGTCTTGGTGATATTAGGTTTAAGCCAACTGCCTCAGTCCTCTGACCTAAAAAAATCACAATTACACGGCTATCATGGAGAATTTATGGTTTGACCGACTCAACTCTCCTTTTTCTGTCTGTGTTCCATAGCAGGGGTCAGCAAAAATTCTAAACAAAGAGCCAGTTTACTGTCCTTCAAACTTTAGCCAACTGTGGCCAATGGGAGTAGAAATTGTCCTGCCATCAGAGAAAGCAAAGCATTTTTGGTGTTAGGGGGATTAATAGTACCCCATTGTTGGTGTCATTGGGAGGAATAGTGCCCCGTCATTGGTATCAGTGGTAGGAATTGTGCCCCATCTTTATAATCAGTGGGAGGCATAATGTCCCATCACTGGTGTCAGTGGGAGGTATAGTGCCCCATCTTTGATATCAGTGGGAGAAATAGTGTCCCATCGTTATTATCAGTGGAAGGAATATTGCCCAATCGTTGGTATCAGTGGGTGGAATAGTGCCCCATAGTCACTGTCAGTGTGCAGTAATAGTGCCCCATCATTGGTATCAGTGGGAGGAATAGTGCCCCATCATTGGTATCAGTGGGAGGAATAGTGCCCCATCATTGGTGTCAGTGGGTGGAATAGTGTCCCATCATTGGTATCAGTGGGAGGAATAGTGCCCCATCATTGGTGTCAGTGGGAGGAATAGTGCCCCATCATTGGTATCAGTGGGAGGAATAGTGCCCCATCATTGGTGTCAGTGGGAGGAATAGTGCCCCATCATTGGTATCAGTAGGAGGAATAGTGCCCCATCATTGGTATCCGTGGGAGGAATAGTGCCCCATCATTGGTGTCAGTGGGAGGAATAGTACCCCATCATTGGTATCAGTGGGAGGAATAGTGCCCCATCATTGGTGTCAGTGGGAGGAATAGTGCCCCATCATTGGTGTCAGTGGGAGGAATAGTACCCCATCATTGGTATCAGTGGGAGGAATAGTACCCCATCATTGGAATCAGTGAGGGGTATAGTGCCCCTTTGTTGGTGTCAGTGGGAGGAAGAATGGACAATTTCTGGTGTCAGTGTGAGAATGTTTTTCTTGAATCAGTGGGAGGAAAAGTGCCCAAGGGCCAGATAAAGGCAAGCAAAAGGCCTCACCCGGCCCCCAGGCCACAGTTTGGAGACCACTGTTCCAGAGCAGTAGTTCAGATGCTGGAAGACTAGCAAGAACCCCAGGTCAGTAATGGTACTTTTATCTGCAGAGGATTCTCCATTAAATCCCCTCCTGAAAGTCTGTATTATTAAAACCTAATTATTCCACCTCACAAAGGTTTCAGGTATTCAGGGTTTTCACCCACTGTAACTGTATTTTCCTGCATGTTGATGGGCAGGTAGGTCAAAAAGAATCTCCACACCCTACAGAGAGTAGTAGCAGAAACACCTCTCTGATCATTCTGTTTTCTGTCAATGCATTAGCAAGTAGTGATAACCCCCAGGGATCTGATGGATTTTTATGGGCTCTCCTGCCTTCCTAATGGTGACCTGCCCTTTAGCCACCAATGGCAGTAGACAGACTTCTGATCCTTCAATACTTTTTTTCCCAATTTATTGGCTCAATTGTCTTAAAATAAAAGGGTTAGGATTACAGGATACCAAAAAACAATCAGCAAAAATGTCTCCACACAGTAGACTTCTTAATGACCTCTTTAGGTCCAGAAGGACTACTATCTTCCAGTACTTTTTGTCCTCTGTCACAGGAAGGCTGTAGAACTCTGTATGTTCTTTAGATTCTGTAGGCTTCGATGGGGCCAGTTTCAACCTTGACCTCTGCCACAGACTAGGTTAGGACACTCTAGGCCCAGACAGGTGTCTAGTGGAACAAAACACCTTTTCATGGTTCTGGTGTCCTCCTCCAGGCAATGAGCCTCGGAGGCGAAGACTAGACCCCTCTGGAGCTACACCCTCCCCAGACAGCAAACTGGGAAGCAAGAACCCTTCTAGAAGGTCTCTCGAAATATTTATACTCTTCTTCACCCCTCATCTTTAGAACAAACACCTCAGTGATTGGCTAGGGTAGAATAGACCTCTCTGCGGCCTTCGACACAGTTGACCACCCCCTCCTCCTTAATAAACTACTCTCCCTTGGCATCAGAGATACTGCTCTCTCTTGGTTCTCATCCTACCTATCCCGACGCTCCTTCAGTGTCACCTACAATGGTGCCACCTCCCCCTCCCTCCCCCTCTCTGTTGGGGTCCCCTAAGGCTCTGTCCTTGGACCCCTTCTCTTCTCCATCTACACCTCCTCCCTGGGCAAACTCATACACTCTCACGGCTTCAACTACCACCTCTACGCTGACGACACCCAAATCTACCTCTCCACCCCTCTCCTCACCCCCACTATCTCCGCCTGCATCACTCACCTCCTAAATGACATCTCAGACTGGATGTCGCTACATTTCCTCAAGCTCAACCTCTCCAAAACCGAGCTCCTCATCTTTCCCCCTGCCAACACCCCCCCCCCCCCATCCTATCCATCATCACCAACAACTCCACTATCACTCCCGCCCCGCAAGCCAAAGTCCTTGGCGTCATTCTTGACTCAAACCTCTCCTTCCAACCGCATGTCAAATCACTTACAAACACATGCAGGCTCCATCTTCGCAACATCGCCAAGATACGTACCTTCCTCACCCCAGACACCACCAAACTTCTAGTACACTCCCTCATCATCTCACGCCTTGACTACTGTAATTCTCTTCTCACCGGCCTACCCCAGTACAGGCTCTCCCCGCTCCAGACCATCCTGAACTCAGCGGCTAGACTCATCCACCTCACCACCCGCTCCACCTCTGCCACCCCCCTCTGCCTCTCCCTCCACTGGCTCCCGATTGCCCAACGCATCAAATTTAAACTCCTAACCCTGACCTACAAAGCCGTTCACAACACTGCCCCTGACTACCTCACCAACCTGATCCCCAAGTACCGCCCTACCCGTACCCTTCGCTCCTCACAGGACCTCCTTCTATCCTGCTCCCTGGTCTCCTCCTCCCATGCACGACTGCAGGACTTCTCCAGGTCCTCCCCCATCCTCTGGAACTCACTGCCCCAATCCATCAGACTGTCGCCTTCCCTCTTCACATTCAGGCGCTCCCTCAAAACCCATCTCTTCAGGGAAGCCTACCCCACCCTCACCTAACGGCCATTCTCCCTCTTTCCTCCCACCCCTCATTCCCCGCAGCCACTTCCTACTGTACCTTTACCCCCTCCCTCCTAGATTGTAAGCTCGAAAGAGTAGGGCCCTCTTACCCCTCGTACGTTGTTTGTTAATGTTGTACTGTGCCATGTATTGTCCCCCCCCTATTGTACAGCGCTGAGCAAACCCTTTGGCGCTATATAAACTCGTAGTAATAATAATAATAATAATAATAATAAAGATTCATACAATCGTACCTTCTCACTCTCCTGGCTTAGGAGAAACGTCAAGTATAACTAAAGGCAGAACTTTTTTTAGTTTTTGATGGCATGCAGAGGAATTAGATCCCCTGTCAGTTTTTATTGCAGTCTGTGCCCCCAATTAGGGAGATTCACCCTCTCTATTTGTCCTGTTCACCATTATCACTGAAAGTGAAAGTAAAAGAAAATCCCACATTTTGAGTTGTCCTCCGAAAATATAGATATAATAGAGGGGAAATCTCCCAATGGGGACACTAGTTCTTGTTACCTTTTGGTCCCCAAAGAATTCCCTTCATTTGCAGGAATTTTCTCTCACTTCCTGTTTTGGCTATGGGATAAAAATTGAAGAGAAATCTCCACAATGGGACAGAGATGGCGAAATAAAAACTTAACAGGGATTATAACCCTCCTTTACTCTATACAAAATTAAAAAAGGTTTGCCTATATTCTACATGAACAATCCAAGATAATTTAAAACGGTATTAAACCCAAAACCAAAAATGTAATATACTATATGGCAGCTTACCAATCATCAGATGTGGTGGCTGCATTAGTTTTCATTTTTTAAAGCTTTTTCCCTCTGTTTCAACCTGGTGATCTGGCCAGTAACACATCTCCTGTATTAGAGTGCCCTTCACTCTGGATGAAGGAGCACAGGAGGCACCTTCGGACAACAGCATCATCAGTCAGTCTGGGGGGAGGGGAGTGTTAGATGGACTAGCAGATTTAGATACACTAACACATTAAAGCCAAACTCCAGCTAATACTTTATAGGCAGTTACAGAAAACAGTTTTTTCTCCTTTTGGGATAAAGGTTTTACATAGATAACAGCTTATCATTGTAAGCATCCGTGCTAAAGTTAAATGGTTTGTCTCACCTCTGTAATTGATACATTCTGCTGGATAGCTTTACTGGCCCGATCGCAGATGAAAATAGCAGAAAGGAAGCCAAGAAAACTAATGCAGAGCCATCGCATCTAAGAATTGGTAAGCTGCAATATAATAAATGTTTGATTTTGGGTTTAATATTGCTTTAAGGAAATGACAATTGTTTATGATATACAGAGCTCAGATTAAAGTGTTACTAAACCCCCAGCAGTACAATCAGTCTGTAGATGCAGTAAAGCGTGCTTGGTATACTCACTGTGGGACCTAAGGGGTTAATTTGCCACATTGCATAAAAAGGCTGTTTGATCCTGTCTTCTCCTCCTTCTATCTCTTCTACTGTCCCCTCTGCTGACAGAAAAGAGCATTGGGGGCATGCTGCACATGTTCAGTTTTGTGTGTATTGCTAGAGAGGTTTTTTTTTTTTCTTGGGAGAGTGCATGTGATCAGCACAGGGCCAATCAGCACTGTCCAGACAGAGGGTCAGGAGTCATGCAGCCTCATAGGACAATAAGAGGAGAATGAAAACTCCTCCTACAAGTTTTAACCAGTGCTGTGCTGGACACTAATAGAAGTCACAAGACTGCTATATACTGCTGATGAGAAAAGGTATTTAGCAGTTTATATTTAGTAAAATATTTGCATTTCCATGTTCTGTAGGAGACCAGATATAGTGAATTCAGGGCCCGAGGAGAACAGATATAGTGAATGCAGGGTCCGGGGAGAGCGGATATAGTGAATGCAGGGTCCGGGGAGAGCGGATATAGTGAATGCAGGGTCCGGGGAGAGCGGATATAGTGAATGCAGGGTCCGGGGAGAGCGGATATAGTGAATGCAGGGTCTAGGGAGACCAGATATAGTGAATGCGGGATCCGGGGAGACCGGATATAGTGAATGCAGGGTCCGGGGAGAGCGGATATAGTGAATGCAGGGTCCAGAGAGAGCGGATATAGTGAATGCAGGGTCTAGGGAGACCAGATATAGTGAATGCGGGATCCGGGGAGAGCGGATATAGTGAATGCGGCGTCCGGGGAGACCGGATATAGTGAATGCGGGGTCCGGGGAGAGCAGATATAGTGAATGCAGGGTCCGGGGAGAGCGGATATAGTGAATGCAGGGTCCGGGGAGAGCGGATATAGTGAATGCAGGGTCTAGGGAGACCAGATATAGTGAATGCGGGATCCGGGGAGACCGGATATAGTGAATGCAGGGTCCGGGGAGAGCGGATATAGTGAATGCAGGGTCCAGAGAGAGCGGATATAGTGAATGCAGGGTCTAGGGAGACCAGATATAGTGAATGCGGGATCCGGGGAGAGCGGATATAGTGAATGCGGCGTCCGGGGAGACCGGATATAGTGAATGCGGGGTCCGGGGAGAGCAGATATAGTGAATGCAGGGTCCGGGGAGAGCGGATATAGTGAATGCAGGGTCCAGAGAGAGCGGATATAGTGAATGCAGGGTCCGGGGAGAGCGGATATAGTAAATGCGGGGTCCGGGGAGAGCGGATATAGTGAATGCAGGGTCCAGGGAGACCAGATATAGTGAATGCGGGGTCCGGGGAGAGCGGATATAGTGAATGCAGGGTCCGGGGAGACCGGATATAGTGAATTCAGGGTCCGGGGAGAGCGGATATAGTGAATGCAGGGTCCGGGGAGAGCAGATATAGTGAATGCAGGGTCCGGGGAGAGCGGATATAGTGAATGCAGGGTCTGGGGAGACCAGACATAGTAAATGCGGGGTCTGGGGAGACCAGATATAGTGAATGCAGGGTCCGGGGAGACCAGACATAATAAATCCGGGGTCCGGGGAGACCAGATATAGTGAATGCGGGGTCCGGGGAGACTGGATATAGTGAATGCAGGGTCCGGGGAGAGCAGATGTAGTGAATGCAGGGTCTGGGGAGATTGGATATAGTGAATGCAGGGTCTGGGGAGAGCGGATATAGTGAAAGCAAGGTCCAAAGAGACTGGATATAGTGAATGCAGGGTCTAGGGAGAGCGGATATAGTGAATGCAGGGTCCGGGGAGAGCGGATATAGTGAATGCAGGGTCCGGAGAGACCAGATATAGTGAATGCAGGGTCCTGGGAGACCGGATATAGTGAATGCAGGGTCCTGGGAGACCGGATATAGTGAATGCAGGGTCCGGGGAGAGCAGATATAGTGAATGCAGGGTCCTGGGAGACCGGATATAGTGAATGCAGGGTCCGGAGAGACCAGATATAGTGAATGCAGGGTCCGGGGAGACCGGATATAGTGAATGCAGGGTCCTGGGAGACCGGATATAGTGAATGCAGGGTCCGGAGAGACCAGATATAGTGAATGCAGGGTCCGGGGAGACCGGATATAGTGAATGCCGGGTCCGGGGAGACCGGATATAGTGAATGCAGGGTCCGGAGAGACCAGATATAGTGAATGCAGGGTCCGGGGAGAGCAGATATAGTGAATGCAGGGTCCTGGGAGACCGGATATAGTGAATGCAGGGTCCGGGGAGAGCAGATATAGTAAATGCAGGGTCTGGGGAGACCGGATATAGTGAATGCAGAGTCCGGGGAGACCAGATATAGTGAATGCAGAGTCCGGGGAGACCAGATATAGTGAATGCAGGGTCTGGGGAGACCAGATATAGTGAATGCAGGGTCCGGGGAGACCAGATATAGTGAATGCAGGGTCCGGAGAGACCGGATATAGTGAATGCCGGGTCCGGGGAGACCAGATATAGTGAATGCAGGGTCCGGAGAGACCAGATATAGTGAATGCAGGGTCCGGGGAGAGCAGATATAGTGAATTCAGGGTCCTGGGAGACCGGATATAGTGAATGCGGGGTCCAGGGAGAGCGGATATAGTGAATGCAGGGTCCGGGGAGAGCAGATATAGTGAATGCAGGGTCCGGGGAGACCGGAAATAGTGAATGCAGAGTCCGGGGAGACCAGATATAGTGAATGCAGGGTCCGGGGAGAGCGGATATAGTGAATGCAGGGTCCGGGGAGAGCGGATATAGTGAATGCAGGGTCCGGGGAGAGCGGATATAGTGAATGCAGGGTCCGGGGAGAGCGGATATAGTGAATGCAGGGTCCGGGGAGACCGGATATAGTGAATGCAGAGTCTGGGGAGACCAGATATAGTGAATGCAGGGTCTGGGGAGACCAGATATAGTGAATGCAGGGTCCGGGGAGAGCGGATATAGTGAATGCAGGGTCCGGGGAGAGCGGATATAGTGAATGCAGGGTCCGGGAAGAGCGGATATAGTGAATGCGGGGTCCGGGGAGAGCGGATATAGTGAATGCAGGGTCCGGGGAGAGCGGATATAGTGAATGCACGGTCCGGGGAGACCAGATATAGTGAATGCAGGGTCCGGGGAGACCAGATATAGTGAATGCAGGGTCCGGGGAGACCAGATATAGTGAATGCAGAGTCCGGGGAGACCAGATATAGTGAATGCAGGGTCTGGGGAGACCAGATATAGTGAATGCAGGGTCCGGGGAGAGCGGATATAGTGAATGCAGGGTCTGGGGAGAGCGGATATAGTGAATGCAGGGTCCGGGGAGAGCGGATATAGTGAATGCAGAGTCCGGGGAGACCAGATATAGTGAATGCAGGGTCTGGGGAGACCAGATATAGTGAATGCAGGGTCCAGGGAGAGCGGATATAGTGAATGCAGGGTCTGGGGAGAGCGGATATAGTGAATGCAGGGTCCGGAGAGACCGGATATAGTGAATGCCGGGTCCGGGGAGACCGGATATAGTGAATGCAGGGTCCGGAGAGACCAGATATAGTGAATGCAGGGTCCGGGGAGACCGGATAAAGTGAATGCAGGGTCCTGGGAGACCGGATATAGTGAATGCAGGGTCCGGGGAGAGCAGATATAGTGAATGCAGGGTCCTGGGAGACCGGATATAGTGAATGCAGGGTCCGGGGAGAGCAGATATAGTGAATGCAGGGTCCGGGGAGAGCGGATATAGTGAATGCAGGGTCCGGGGAGACCGGATATAGTGAATGCAGAGTCCGGGGAGACCAGATATAGTGAATGCAGAGTCCGGGGAGACCAGATATAGTGAATGCAGGGTCTGGGGAGACCAGATATAGTGAATGCAGGGTCCGGGGAGACCAGATATAGTGAATGCAGGGTCCGGAGAGACCGGATATAGTGAATGCCGGGTCCGGGGAGACCAGATATAGTGAATGCAGGGTCCGGGGAGAGCAGATATAGTGAATTCAGGGTCCGGGGAGAGCAGATATAGTGAATTCAGGGTCCTGGGAGACCAGATATAGTGAATGCGGGGTCCAGGGAGAGCGGATATAGTGAGTGCAGGGTCCGGGGAGACCAGATATAGTGAATTCAGGGTCCTGGGAGACCAGATATAGTGAATGCAGGGTCCGGGGAGAGCGGATATAGTGAATGCACGGTCCGGGGAGACCAGATATAGTGAATGCAGGGTCCGGGGAGACCAGATATAGTGAATGCAGGGTCCGGGGAGACCAGATATAGTGAATGCAGAGTCCGGTGAGACCAGATATAGTGAATGCAGGGTCTGGGGAGACCAGATATAGTGAATGCAGGGTCTGGGGAGAGCGGATATAGTGAATGCAGGGTCCGGGGAGAGCGGATATAGTGAATGCAGAGTCCGGGGAGACCAGATATAGTGAATGCAGGGTCTGGGGAGACCAGATATAGTGAATGCAGGGTCCGGGGAGAGCGGATATAGTGAATGCAGGGTCTGGGGAGAGCGGATATAGTGAATGCAGGGTCCGGGGAGAGCGGATATAGTGAATGCAGGGTCCGGGGGTTAGTAGCACTTTAAGCTAAATGTCATCCAGTTAGGGTTTCCATCTACTCTATCATCATGCAGATTACAATGCGGTATTGTGTTGTCTCTGCTGTATTTGAGAATACTTTACTATGCGTTGGGCTCCCCATAAACCATGGCTGCACTTATTCAGTATCCAGAATTTCCTATAGATGGTGGAGTCCAGTTCCTATAACAAGAAATTATACAAAAGATTACAATGTCACAGGAGCCAGGCGGAGATCAGGAGATTATCGTGTCACGGCGGAGGCCCCTTATCACGGCGGGGGCCCCTTATCACGGCAGGGCCCGGCTCTTTGTGAGATGCAGGTGCCTCTGAGATTAATCTCCAGCTGGAGCTTCTGCTTCATGAGAGATATGGAGCGGGCAGACAATGTGTGTCAGACGCAATGGATTGTACGCGGAGCACCCATCACCCGCAGGTCACCCTTCTGGACATCGCCATGCTGGTGTACGGCTCATAGCGTGCGTCTTATCTCCACATCCAACCTCTTACATATAAAACACGCACTTGAGATGAAAGTCCTGCATAGTTGTCATGCCTCGCACATTGACAAATGAAACATCTCACAACCCTCACTCCATGACTTACATGAAGACCGCAACTCATCCACAATATGTCGTACGATGTTATTATTATCCGGCCTTGTGCCAGGAGCAGCGCCATCATCAGGATTCATGGTGACCCACAGCAAGCAACCAAAGATGGCTGCCATCATAGAAGAGCATTTAGCTGAATCAGATCCCTTTACACCTAGCGTTTGCTAAACACACTTTTTTTTGCATGTTTTTAGCATGACATGCATAGGGCAGCCCATTCATTTCAGTATCTGCAAAGGGTGGGGCCAACTCAATATTGAACCCTACGGACTAAGACTGGGATGCCATTAAAGTCCATGTGCATGTAAAGACAGGCGTCCCAGTACTTTTGACAATATAGAGTATAATAAAATGCCTAAAAAATTATTAACCAAACGCAAACAAGACGCTGCCTAGAGTTATCAGCAGAGCCATTCATCGCATCTATTGTACAGCAGGCTATGTATCCAGGATAGGACGCGAGCAAGGCAGAGGCTTGTGTGTGTTGTAGACCTTCCTCCACTCCCTGACCCCAGGAGAGGTGCAAACATGTTGATAGAGGACTTTGAGGAGCTTAAAAACTGGCTCTCCAACACCTTGGAACCCATGTACTATCCCTTCTATGACAAGATCAGTGATTGATGCCTGCCTGAGAGCGGATCGCTGCCTTTTTCGAGGGACTCATTTAACCTCCCTGGTGGTATTCCCGAGTGTAGCTTGGGGTAAAGTTTCTGTACCAAAAGCGGTAACCCCCCCCCCGAGCTACACTCGGGCTTACCATGCGGCGCAGCAAAGGGAGTCCCTCCAGCACTTACCTTGTCCTTCGCTCCCGCGATGTGTCCCCTGCAGCGTCCCTGGCCATCTCCTCCGGCTGATGCCGGTATCCGGCTTCTGTGTTCCGGTCCCTGTGACGTCGGGACGTACGGGCGCCGGCGGTGGGAAATTTGAAAATGATAAAAAAATTTCATTTTTTTCAAAACAAATTTTACATAGTAAAACATTGCTGTTTCAACCCATTTCACATACATATTGTCCCTACTGCTTTGTCCTGTCCCTTGTCTGCATTTTGACTGTTCTTTCTGCCTGGAAACTTAGAAAAGTCCATGGCGTCCAAAAAGTGTCCCTTTAGGTCAAAAGCGGTTTTAGAGCGGCTAGAGAACAGCGATAGTAAATCAGAACCACTTGCAGAATTGAGTGATAATGATTCGTGGGGGAAATTCCTCATCAGACGCTGAAAACAATTTTGCGACTTTGCTCAGCGATGTGCGAACTTGGCGCTCTATTTCACATTTCTTTGTTTTTGGTTTGATTATATTATTTAATTAAATGTATTATTATTATATTATTATTTTGTATGATTATTTATTAAATTATAATTTATGATTTTGTGTTTAAAATTTTATCATCCCGAGATGTTTACTAGACTCTTGTTCAGACAGATTTCAGTGAGTTATTCCTAAATATTACAGCCTACAATAAAAAAAACTACATATTTCCATGCAAAAAAATGGTACCGCTTTCAACACCAAAAATCTGAAATAATCATACCGCCAGGGAGGTTAAAGGTCTCGTAGCAGGTCATTCCATGGTCTGGATCACTTTTATCTTTGGAAGTCGAAGGAGGTGTCCAGTTAGAGTCAAAATAGTGAAGGTGGAGACCTGGAATGTGATAACCCAATAAAGTGTTCTTGGACATTCTATAAAGTGGATGTCAAGGCAGTTTGGTGAGGAGTTTGGCTCTATCATAGTGGTGATGTGTTGACTGTTTCTGATGTAGCGTCCTCTAGGTAGCTAGGTTTGTTGTTTTGGCTGGGAAGCAGCCTGGGATGAGTTAGCCTGAGAGTGAGGCAGGAGTTCATCTCAGGACAGACTGGGAGGTTCTTTTTTTTATTATTATTATAATATATTTTATTAATTTTATATTACAAAATCAACTTTATATCAAACATTACAAAACACAAATTTTCACCCCTTCTACCCTCTCCCTTCCTTCAATTTCCCCTTTTCTCTTACTATTTTCTTTTACTTCTAGTTCCTCTAATACTCTTACTATCTATCTTCACCCCCCTTCTCTCCCACCACTCTCTTGCCCTCCTATGAGACCCTAATTCCTTTCATTAATCTCTCCCAGCTCTTTAGATTCCGACTACTTCTAGGTATCTCTTTGATGTTTTAAAATCATACCATCTACCCCATATTTTTTTTAATGTTTCAATTTTATTCTCATGCTTATGGTATAATTCCTCCATCTTGTCTATGTACTCAACTCTATTTACATAATCTTTTCATTTTGGGGATTCTTGTGCTTGCCAAAATTTGGGGATAAGTCCTTTGGTCACGTTTATTAAATGAAATAGCATCATATTCTTATATTGTTTCACTGAAGTCTCCGATTTATGGAATAAACAAACCCACGGGTCCTTCATTATACTGATCCCCAGTATCTCCTGCTTATATGGAATTCTTTCTTGCCAGAATCTCTGTATTTTAGGGCAATCCCAACATATATGCGCCATTGTTCCCTTAATCCCATACTCCCTAGGCTGAGAGGTTTTACAGGTCAGGGCTTCTGGAGCACTCCCATCTTTCCAGAAATTTAGAGAATTTTTTGGAACAGGTTGAGGAGGCCCAGATATGCATGTTTGAGGGAGCTTGGCCAGTCTCCTGGCAGGAGGCTGGGCATGATGACCAAGGACAACCCTTAAATGTGACAGAGCCTGGAGAGCAGTGTGCAGTTTCGGCTGGAAGATGGACTGAGAGGAAGGCTGGAGTGTGGACCCTGGGAGGAAGCCCCAGTGAGAAGACTCTACCTATAGGCAGGATTCTGGACGGGAGGATCTCCACTGTCCCACCATCTCCTGGGGAAGACAACCTGTACAGCAGGGAAGGAGCCAGCCCAGTGTAAGGCCTGGAGGAAGCCACCAACCCACCACACTGGAAAGACCAGACAGTGTAAGTACCCCTACACCCCCTGAGCCATATAAGGGGAGAGGGCGGTCAGGTGAAATACCCAACTAGTTCTCAGCCAGGATTACTTCATTGTTAGCTCTTGGGACCCCTTGCCCAAGGATACCCTCAGTGCAGCTTGGTGAAGAGGAGGATTCATCTGGGGTCTGAGGAGGTACACCTGAGGAGAGGGCTTACAGCTCTCTAAAAGAGACAGTGCTATTTTTCTGGACCACATTATTGCACAGTTTCTGTTGCTGAGATGTTCGTCCTCGAGTTTTTCAGTTCCTTGGGCATCACATATACCCCTAAACCCCATCCAAGTTGTTATCCACTTAATAAAAACAACTAAAAACCAGCTCAAGGACTGTTTACTGACTCTGGATGGGTAAGTGTGGAAACTGCCTGTTCCTTGGCCGTGCAGAGCTTAGGGAGACACAAAACAAATCCAGGGGCGCTCAAGAAGATAGTGCTACACTGACATTGAAGACGGTGCTGCGATCCTCTACTATTTTCCCCATTACTGGTTTACCATGCCTTGCTCTCCACTCTATGTGTTGAAGCAGCCATTTTGGTACAGGCAGGGCTTGCTTCCTCATGTCAAAGCTGCCCCCAATGACTGGTGATCTGTTCACTAATAAAATGATGTCTGGAGATCTTATTGTAAGTAGGTGCTTACAATGTGGGGCAAGATTACAATATTTTTATTTCTGAAGGTTTTGTACTAATTCTGTATCTTATGCCAAACTTGTGTTGTTCAGAATTATGTGCAAATTGTGCTTTAGCTAGCAGGCTGCTAGGGAGTCAGTAAGGGGTTAAGGTACCGACTCCCTGGTATTCATAGTTTCACCCCTCTTTGGTGACCCAAAAATAGAAGGGGAGGCACCCTCTCTGGGTCCCTGGAGCACATGGGTGTAAGAGCAAGCCGGACTATGGACTAATGTAACTACTCTCTCTCAGGAGAGCACCCCTTTTTGTGGTCAGTGAAAAGGGAAAAGTGCTTAAACCATGAAGTGTCTAACAAGTGAAACTGTGCAAGGTGAATGACTTGCTTCTGAGTTGGGGTGCCGTTTTAATGCTGACCTCAGCACCGTGCCCAGCAAGGGCATTAGGAAGTGCATTTGCAAGGGTGCCCATATGAATTGCTAAGCCCCGCCCACATTGTGACTCCTGGAATAATGATAGAGGATGAGGAAGAACAGACTTGTAGAATGGGTGAAGCAGATGCAGGGAGATCCTTGCACTGCAGGTCCTCAGCTACAACTTCCCCTCCAGCAAGGAGAACAGTGAGCAGCACAGTAGTGACATCAGCAAATATCACTCTAAATCTGGTGAGACTAACAGTCAGAGTTATGCCTTAAATGATCTCACACTGCTTATATTCAGCTACGAGGCTACAGAACAGGAGTGCCTAGGCAAACTCACTTACCAGGAAGTGCACTTTTAGGAAGAGGTACTTCTTAAGCACGGTTGTGGTGCGATCACAGCACTGGCACAGGGAACTACATTAGTTGCATTTAGTGGTGGCACCACACACCAAAAGCAACATGCTCTTTAGATTTGGCCTTGGTCATGAAGCACAGCATCATTAGTGTTCAGTATATTAGTGTAGCACACTCCTAGTTAGCTAGGCGGAGCTAGAGTCCTCATTGATAGAGAGGAGGGCTGAGTAGCAGCCTGGGTGCAGTAGTCAGAAGGTCAAATTGTGGTGAGGAGCTGAGAGGCTCTGCATGCCAGCTCTGGAATTTCAACCTGCTCTAGGGCTTTGGAGGTAGGCCTAGAGACAGTGGGTGGATCTGAGGAGTGACTGACTTGCACTCTTGAGCGATCCTAGCCAATCCCCAACGGAAGGATTGGCAAGGGGATTGGACACCCTTAAACATGTTGGAGCCTGCTCAGCTGGAGAGAGAATTAGAGTGGAAGACAGTGAGGAAGATGTAATGCTGAAGGCAGGAGGCTGTGAGGAGACCCAGTGGGATGGGTCCTAGCTGAAGGCCTGGTGCTGAGAAGGAGGAAAGCTCAGAATTTCACCAGCCCCCAGAGCGAGGGCCTCCTGTATGGCAGGGAAGGAGTGGCCCAGCTGACAGGCCTGGTAGCAACCACTAACCCACCAGCGGTACAGGAGAGAATCTGAGTGAGCACCCCTGCACTGCCTTGGTGGGTAGGGGAAGGAGCACTCTGGTGGGAAACCAAATTCGCTTCTATTTGGGACTGTCCACTTTTAAACAGGCACCAGATTCCCTGTTCAGGGATACCTCCAGATTGCTGGGTGAAGAAAAGGACTTCATCTAGGGTCTTGGGTGGTACATTAGGGAGAGGCTGACTTGCTCTTCAACAGAGACAGAGCTGCAGTGAAGGCTTGTAAATAGTTCCAAGGAGCTGTCCTCAGTTCAGCAGTTTAGTTTCCTTGGCATCCTATACACCCCTAACCCTGTCCCAGTTCAGATCCCCTAAATAAAAACAACAAAACCAAAGTTCAAGGACTGATCTCTGACTCTGGATGCAAGCCTGTGTGAAGATGCGTGTTGCTTGGCTGTGCAGGACTATAGGGGGACCCAAATCTTCTAGCGACTCCTAAGAGGGTAGTTCTACATTAGTGGTCAGACAGGTGGTCCGTGGGAGTGGTAAAGCTGTAACTCAACCGCCTGATTTCACGGCCCCCACATGTGAATGAAGCCTTACACAGATCGGTCCCTGCTGCAGCTTCTCACCTTGTGATTTACTACAAAGTTACAATGTTACAGTCTGATCACTGTGGGAGAAGAGACTGAGGAAATGTCTGCTCCTGCAGCAGACCGATGACGTCATCTTAACCTGGGCAAAGTCACACAGGAGCTGAAAGATGAATTTTTAAATATAAAGGGTGGAGGTTTTCTGTAAAATGATACTGTTGCTGTATACTGTGACATTTCAGTACTTTAAACTTACTGAAAGTTCCACTATAGGTATTGGCAGGGGCGGACTGACCATTTGGAAACTCGGGCACTGCCCGAGGGCCCAGGGTCAGTGGGGGGCCCCATGAGATGCCCTGGTACCTTTTTCATAGGCTTTTTTGAGTTTGGGCAAGGACACAGGGGCCCCATGATCCCCTATTGCCCGGGGGCCCCATGAGTTGTCAGCCCTCCTCTGGGTATTGGTATCTATGTTGTAACACATACTCCTACCCATCCATACCCATTATCCATCCTCATTATTGTACACTGTAGGTAATGCACACACCCATGTGTAATTACACACATACACTATATTGGCAAAAGTATTGGTCGGCCGGCCTTTACATGCACATGAATGTTAATGGCATCCCAGTCTTAGTCCGTAGGGTTCAATATTGGGTTGGCCCCGCCCTTTGCAGCTATAACAGCTTCAAGACTTCTGGGAAGGACGTCCACAAGGTTTAGGAGGGTGTCTATGGGAAGGTTGGACCATTCTTCCAGAAGCACATTTGTGAGGTCAGGCACTGATGTCGGACAAGAAGGCCTGGCTCGCAGTCTCCGCTCTAATTCATCCCATCAGGTTGAGGTCAGTCAAGTTCCTCCACCCCAAACTCACTCATCCATGTCTTTATGGACCTTTCTTTCTGCACTGGTGTGCAGTCATGTTGGAACAGGAAGGGTCCATTCCCAAACTCTTCCCACAAACCTGGGAGCTTGAAATTGTCGAAAATGTCTTGGTTTGCTGACGCCTTAATAGTTCCCTTCACTGGAACTAGTGGGCCAAGCCGAATCCCCGAAAAACAACCCCACACCATAATCCCCCCTCTACCAAACTTTACACTTGGCACAATGCAGTCAGGCAAGTACCGTTCACCAGACCCATCAGATTGCCAGACAGAGAACCGTGATTGGTCACTCCAGAGAACATGTTTCCACTGCTCTAGAGTCCAGTGGCAGCATGCTTTACACCACGACATCTGATGCTTTGCATTGCACTTGGTGATGGAAGGCTTGGATGTAGCTACCCGGCCATGGAAAGCCATTCCATGAAGCTCTCTACGCACTGTTGTTGTGCTCATCTGAAGGCCACACCAAGTTTGGAGGCCTTTAGCTATTGACTCTGCAGACAGTTGGCGACTTCTGCGCACTCTGCGCTTCAGCATGGGCTGACCCCGCTCTGTCATGTGACGTGGCCTACCACTTGGTGGCTGAGTTGCTGTTGTTCCCAGTTGCTTCCACTTTGTTATAATCTCACTAACAGTTGAGCGTGGAATATTTAGTAGCCAGGAAATGTCACGGATGGACTTATTGCACAGGTGGCCACCCATCACGGGACCACGCTTGGAGTCACTGAGCTCCTGAGAGCGGCCCATTCTTTCACAAATGTTTGTAGAAGCAGTCTGCATGCCTAGGGGCTTGATTGTATACACCTGTGGCCATGGGTGTGAATGGAACACCTGAATCCAATGATTGGGAGGGCTGGCCCTATACATTTGGCAATATAGTGTATATTAGACCTCAGTAGTGTGTTTTGCTCAGTTCTGCAGAGCAGAATGTGGAGCATATTCAATGACTATGTCATCTTTATGGAACCCACAGCAGTAATTTCTTATCTCGCCCTCCTATCTATCTGACTGGACAATCATTGACTTACAGGTGCCAGCTAGATGACATAAAGAGGGCACAGGAGCCAGCTGGTACGTGGTGGCTTCATGTTTCCTGTGTGACACATTGTGACAAGACACATACTGTCCCTGTGCTGGGAGGACATGTGACCGGCAAAGGTCATCCCCAACTTTACCCAAAGGATTGTCACATAGAGTTACTGGGCAGGCTACGTGCAGCTTCTAAATATCACAAGATGTGTCTGACCTGGAGGAGTTCTGCGTCCAGGTAATGTGACCAATTACACATGGACGGACCACAATGTAACAACAAGTCTTGTCAGGGGTCATTATTAGATGCTGGTCACGTTGATAATGGTTGAAGGGGACCTCCAGTGAGAAGAAACACTGCCAGTAAATTTATATCACATCACCTTGGCTCACTTGCTATTCCCTTTTTTATATATTGCAAGCGCACTTGTACTGAAAGTTGCACATTAGTTACCATTAGAAGTGCATGCATGAGGGATCACTACTTGGTCACACTGCATTGTATGGTGTGCAGTTAGACAGTTACTAGTGTTGGAGCAAAGATAGTCCTTTGGTCTGTGTGGCAGAGATGGTCCTGCTCCTATTTTAGTTTGGGCTTCAGTAAAGTGTTAGATACTCGGTGGGCCGGTCTCAGGGAAAATAGATGCCTACATGGCAGTCATCAGCACAATCAACTGCATGTATTCCTGGTGCCGCCTGTATTGCAGTCAACATTACCACCATCCTGGTGTCCAATTTCTACTTCCTGGGCACTAGGGAGCATCAACAGTTCCAAAGGATTCTCAAGGGCTGAGCTTTGTCCACTAGCCTATAAATAGATAATCTTCCAGTCCACATCTAGAC
Source organism: Staurois parvus (assembly GCF_062004578.1). Taxonomy (NCBI): domain Eukaryota; kingdom Metazoa; phylum Chordata; class Amphibia; order Anura; family Ranidae; genus Staurois; species Staurois parvus. The sequence continues at coordinate 452,598 of NW_028320595.1, forward strand.
ATTTCACCAGTCCAGGCCTCAACATTTCAGCAGCACACACCTAGACATAACACTAATCCATACCTAGGAATTTCATGAGTCCAACAATAGACATTGCACCAGCCCAGAACTAGGCATTCCACCAACCCAGACCTAGGTATTCTACCAGTCCAGACCTAGCCATTCCACCAGCTCTGGACTAGGCATTTCACCAACCCAGACCTAGGTATTCCACCAGTCCAGACCTAGGCATTCTACCAACCCAAACCTAGGCATTCCACCAGCCCAAACCCAGGCATTTCACCAGACCTAGGCATTCCACCAACGCAGACCTAGGCATTCCACCAGCCCAGACCTAAATATTCCACCAGCCCAGACCTAAATTTTCTACCAGCCTAGACCTAGGCATTCCACCAGCCCTGACCTAGGCATTCCACCAGCTCTGACCTAGGCATTTCACCAATACCTAGGTATTCTACCAACCCAAACCTAGGCATTCCACCAGTCCAAACCCAGACATTTCACCAGACCTAGGCGTTCCAACAACCCAGACCTAAATATTCCACCAGCCTAGACCTAGGCATTCCACCAGCCCAGACCTAGGCATTCCATTAGTCCAGACCTAGGTATTCAACCAGCCCTGACCTGGGTATTTCACAGCCTACACCTAGGTATTCCACGAGCCCAGACCTAAATATTCCACCAGCCCAGACCTAGGCATTACACTAGTCCAGACCTAGGTATTCAACCAGCCCTGACCTGGGTATTTCATAGCCTACACCTAGGTATTCCACGAGCCCAGACCTAAATATTCCACCAGCCCAGACCTAGGCATTCCACCAGCCAAGACCTAGGTGTTCTACCAGCCCAAACCTAGGTATTCTACCAGCCCAGACCTAGGCATTCCAAACCAAACAAAATGAATTTCCCAGCACAATTGGCAGCCAACCATGCAAAACATACACTGTCTAACAATTTTCATTAAAAACAGGATTTAGCTGCACAACATTTGCAATTATATGCAGAAGCTGCACTGCCTCTCCAAGGCCCTTCTGTATATGAGAACCTCCATAGAGTTGATTTACTAAAGGCAAATAGACTGTGCTACATACAAAGTGCAGATACACTCTGCAAGTGCAATTTCTCCAGAGCTTTGTAAATGAGATAAAGATTTGCTTTGCAAGGAATACCCAATCGCATGCAAGGAAAATGGAAAAAAAAAGTACTTTTGTTTACACATGATTGGATGATGGAAGCCAGCAGATCTTTTGCTTATTTATCAAGCTCTGGAGTAAACTGCACTTTGCAAAATGCACAGTCTATTTGCCTTTAGTAAATAAACCCCTGTGTTGGATCATGTATAGCAAAAGATAAATTAAAGTACGTTTTTTTTTTTAAAATCATACTTACCTAGGTGGATGCAGCATCAATCCTTTGCTGCATCTGTACCCTGTTGGCTCTAAGGGTGAGAACTGAGCGATCAGACACCACTGATCATTCACTTCTCCTCGCCACTCTGAGCCCCACCCCGCTCACTGGAGCACAGAGCTGTGGAGGGGACGAGAGCAGCTGACTCAGACTCTCAGTGGCTTGCTGAGAGACTGAGCCAGGTGCCAGTTCAGGTTCCTAGGTGAATTCCGACCATATGGTCACAATCTTTCCCCAGCCTGGACCAGCTCTGTGATGTCAGTTGGCAGCAGGCTTTAGCCCACTGTCAGCTGAAAACGGGTCACAGGAGTGCAGAACGAACTGTAATCCTGTGGTCCACAGGAGGGGTACAGCCAAATGAGCCTTGTCTGTACTTCTTCTTTAAGGGCAGTTATGCCTGGAGGCAACCCATTCCTCCCTAAAGATGCACAATGGCAGCTGAACAATCTAATATGTCCCCACGCCGAAACTATCAAGCTAAACAAAATTGGCAACCTCCCCAATTTATAAATAGATTTTAAACCAAGGTGCACATGTAAGGGCTCTGAAAAGTAAATATAGCAAAATTTATTTCCCAGCACACCTAACAGCTAGCCAGCAAAAAATACACTAACAAATTGCATCAGAGATTTTAGCTGTACAACATTCCACCAGCACATACCTAGGAACATATTCATCCTACCAGCCCACAACTAGGCATTCCACCAACCCACACCTTTGCATTCCATCATCCCACACCTCTACATTTTACCAGTCCACACCTAGACATTCCACTAGCCCCTACCTAGCCATTCCATCAGCCCATGCCTAGATATTTCCCCAACTCAGAACAAGGTTTTCCAACAGTACATACATTGTAATTCATCCAACCCCCATCTAGACATTTCACCAGCTCACACCTAGGCATGCCACCAAGGGTTGGTGGGGATAGATTTAGGATTGGTAGAGATAGACCTGGGATTATTGGAGATATACTTGAGAAAGCTGAAGGCAGACCTTGGTTTGCTGAAGGTAGATCTTGGATTAGTTTAGGTAGACCTAGGAGGGCAAGATGTAGAATCAGGATTAGTGGAGAGAGATCTGAACTTCTGAAAGTAAAACTGGGATTGGAGTTAGAACTGATGAAATAAAAGTTGAATTGGTAGAGGTGGATCTGGGGCTACTGTAGGTCAATCTGATGAGGTAAAAGTGGAATTGGTAGAGGTGGATCTGGGGCTTCTGGAGGTCAATCTGTCACTGGTAGTGGTAGACATGAAATTGTTGAAGTAAAAATGGAATTGGTTGAATGTAGATCTTGGGCTCATGGAGGTGGAATTAGGAATAGTTGGTAAAATCTTGGATTTCTGGAGGTAGACCTAGAATTGGTGAAGGTAGATTGGAAGGGATGGATCTGGAAATGCTGCAGGAAGGTGGACCTGGCAAATATTGATGTAGGTGTGGGATTAGTGTACCTAGTTGTAGGAGTGGTAGAGGTAGATGTTGAAATGGAGGATGTAAATTTGGGATTGCTGGAGGCCGAAATGATGTGGGTGGTGGTAGATCTGGGTTTGCTGGGAATAGACTTGGGATTGGTTGAGGTAGATCTGTGGATACTGGATTAGTGGATGTTGATGTGGTACTTCTGGAAGTAGACCTGGGATTGGTGAGGGTAGACCTTGGCTTCAAAGAGGTAGATCTGAGAATGCTGGAGGAAGGTAGACCTGGGATTTGTGGATGTAGATTTGGGATTGCTTGACATAGATCTTTGATTGGCAGAGGTAGACTTGCAAAAAGTAGATGTAAATTTGAGATTGCTGGTGGCAGACCAGGAATTAATGAAGGTAGTGCTGAAAGTTTTATGTCATCTGATGAGTGTGCTGGTAGTAAACTTGGAATTGGTGGAGGCGGATTGAAAATATTGGTGGCAGAACTAGTGTTGGTGAATGTAGGTCTTGGACTTTTGGAAGTATCCTTTGGATTTCAAGAGAGAGATTTGGGAATTAGTGGAGGTGTAACTGGAATTGGTACAGGCATGGTGGAGGCAGGCAACAATTTGCACAATGACGAACCACATAATATTTTGAGGAAAAAGAGCTCAGCCAAAAATAGGGCAGGCAGATGGAAGGTGGAGCAATCATTGTGTAGAGTTTGACAGTTCACCCACCATGATGATACCGTACAAAGTCCTCCTAGCATTACTATACAAGTTGTTGATTGTAAAGTTCCCACTAAGCTGGGTAGCTGCAGGTTCTGCCACTAGCTTCATCTTCTTCTTAGGTATTAAGGCTTCGCTTATGAATGCATTTTGCTCCTACATCTATAGTGTCCTCCAAGTACTCTGTGGTTAATGACTTTTAAGCCCCTATTCACAGTTGTGTGTGACTATAGCCAGGAAACTTGGAGGCTTTTTTCTGTTTTACTTGAGACTTGTAGATCAGAAGCAAAAACCTTTTGAGTTTTTGTACCAAAACTTTTTAGATGGGACCGTCTAAAAATTGCATTTTTCAAGATGCTTCCATAAACGTTCCTGGCCCTGCTCCCGAACACGTGGCCCTCAGGTTGCATGTGGCCAGCTGGGTTTCTTTGTGCAGTATGGCTTGTCTTAGGCTAGGACCATCACTCATTGGGCATCCGCTGTCTACGCCAGCACAGTGAGGTGCTGGGCACTGAAATGCTCTCTGTATTTTAGCACCCTGCACTAAAACGGAAAGTACTGTCAGGCAGAGTGACCTCCATCCAGTAATACAAGAATTGTCCTGGCTGGCTATGGGGTACAGAGAGCAGCAGGGTTAGGGTGAAAAGGTAAGGTTAAGCTTGGCTGCCACTACACTGGGGGGGGGTAAAAAAACAGTAGCAATGATAACCAGTGGGGGTGGGGGGATTAAACCCTAGCACTGGTCATCAGTAGGGGGAATAAAACACTAGTACTATCACCCGTGCATGGTGGAGTGGGGTGAAGGGGGATTCTAAAACTCTGGCACCAATCGCCAATGCAGTGGGGGTATGAGGAGGTAATAAATATTGATCACCAATGTTGGGTGGGATGGGGTAAAAAAACAGTGCACTAACCACCAATGCCACATGAGGAAAAAAGGAGCGTTGGAGTTAAAAACACTGCACTGACCACCAACGAGTTGGGAAAGTGGGGTTAGTGTATTAAAAAAAAAGTTGCCACCAATCATTAATAGGGGTTAATTGGGATGGGGGGAGTTATTCCACTGCCATCAATGCTGTAGGTTACTATTGTGGTCACCAATGGCTCCAACGTTCTCTTCAATGTCCATTTGTGGTACATTGCAAAGCAGAGCCAAAATTGTCAAGTGTTACAGTCCATTTCAATATGTTGCCTAACTTGACATAAAGAGCCTCAATACATAAGGGGCTGCACTTGAGCCCCCCTATAATTTTGTTAAGTTGACCACCGCTGGTCTTTGGGGCCAAAAATGTACAATTGTGTGCAAAGAAGCTCAGCTTTTTTGAGCTTCACGCAAAAGTTAACAAGGCAAAGCTCAGGTGTGGATCGACCCATCTAGAATAATGGAATTCTTCTTGTTGAGTGTTGTCGGCAATGGCCTGACGTACTGCTCAGGTGTGAATGGGGGGCTCACCCTGATGTACAAAAAAAAAATGAAGATATTACTCCAGCTTTTGGCCCCTCTCTGCTCTCAAAAGTGGGTGCCAACTCCCCCATCTGCAGCACATTCCGACCGGTAGAGGTAGAAGAGAACCTCCATGCCAGTCCAGCTGGGTGGCATCGCTTCCTTTCCTCCCTTCCAGGGGCGCTGTGTCTATGAACCAGGGGCGGACTGACCATTTGGAAACTTGGGCACTGCCTGAGGGCCCAGGGTCAGTAGGTGGCCCCATGAGATGCCCCTGGTACCTTTTTCTTAGGCTTTTTTGAGTTTGGGCAAGGACACAGGGGCCCCATGATCCCCTATTGCCCGGGGGCCCCATGAGTTGTTAGTCTGCCCCTGCTATGAACATTACGCAAGTGGAGTCTGAGACTGTTTGCAATGGAACACACGGCGTTATCGCTGCACTTGGCTTAAATATCACCCGGCAAGAGATTTACAGCGTGTTTCCAAACTTCATAACTTCATAACTAACATTTTTCAGAGATTTTCTAAATCAAGATCATCACATTGCCGAGTCTGGCGTTCGCTTCCCCTCTGTGATTTCATAATAGTTTTGATGTTGAAGTGTGTCTAAAGGCACTTATTTGTCTTTTATATGGAGAGATGAATGGTTGGATCCTTTGTGTCTCATAGAGGAGATTTTTCCGGAGATACAACAGGAAGTGAGAAGAAATCTCTCCAAAGTGAAGGAAAGTCCCAATCAAATGGGTGGCCAGGGGGTACTATAAGCAGTTGGTTGAGCTGTGGTTTAACTGCCCCCCCCCCACCTGCCCACCTAAAAATAAGAATGTGGCTGCTCACTGCTGTGCACATGCCACAGCCATAGTGTGGCAAATATTCAACCACATGGTACATTTGGGGGCAGTACTGCTGAAAAACATGACTCATTTATATGTCTGGGGCCCTACAACAACTGCCCTGCCAATGAGTGCAATGAAAGCGGTTAGTGATTTTCATTGTACAGGACACAGTAATGACAGAGAGGCCGGTGGAAGGATCTACAGTGCTCAATGGTTGGGGGGGTTTGGGTCAGGCATTCGAGATTTCCAGGAAGATTCTTCAGGTAGCACTATCTCTCAATGGAGGATGGTAGTTCAGGCAGTGGGGTAGGTAATGCATTGAAAGACTTCTTTTCCTGCTGCCGTCAGTCAAACTTCTGTGCGGAGGCAAAACAAAAATTTTGCGCCCCCCTCCCCAATGAGAGAGCGAGAGAGTTCAATAAGTGTGTGTATGTATATATGAATCTCTCTCCCTTTCTTTCTGTTCTCCCCCTCTTCCCTCCCCCTCTTCCCTTTCTCTCTCTCTCTCCCCCCTCTCTATATCTCCCCCCTCTCCCTCCCTCTTTCTCCCCCCTCTCCCTCCCTCCTTCTCCCCCCCCTCTCTCCCTCTTTCTCCCCCCTCTCCCTCCCTCTTTCTCCCCCCTCTCTCTCTTTCTCCCCCCCCTCTCTCTCTCTCTCTCCCTCTTTCTCCCCCCTACCTCTCTCCCCCCCCCTCTCTCTCTATCTCTCCCTCTTTCTCCCCCCTCCCTCTCTCTTTTTCCCCCCCTCTCTCTCCCCCCTCTCTATTTCTCCCCCCTCTCCCTCCCTCTTTCTCCCCCCTCTCTCTCCCTCTATCTCTCCCTCTTTCTCCCCCCTCCCTCCCTCTTTATCCCCCCCTCTCTCCCTCTCTCTTTCTCCCCCCTCTCTCCCTCCCTCTTTCTCCCCCCTCTCCCTCCCTCTTTCTCCCCCTCTCTCCCTCCCTTTTTCTCCCCCTCTCTCCCTCCCTTTTTCTCCCCCTCTCTCTTTCTCCCCCCCTTTCTTTCTCCCCCCCTCTCTCTCTCCCCTCTCCCTCCCTCTTTCTCCCCCCCTCTCTCTCTCCCCTCTCCCTCCCTCTTTCTCCCCCCTCTCTCTCTCCCCTCTCCCTCCCTCTTTCTCCCCCCCTCTCTCTCTCCCCTCTCCCTCCCTCTTTCTCCCCCCTCTCTCTCTCCCCTCTCCCTCCCTTTCTCCCCCCCCCCTCTCTATCTCCCCCCTCTCCCTTTCTCCTTCCCTCTCTCTCCCCCCTCTCTCTTTCTCTCTCTCTCTCTCTCCCCCCTCTTTCTCCCTCTCTCTCTCTCTTTCTCTCTCTCTCCCCCCTCTCTCTCTCTTCCTCCCTCCCTCTCTCTCTCTCTCCCCCTCCCTCCCTCCCTCTCTCTCTCCCCTCTCTTTCTCCCTCTGTTTATCCCCCTCCCCCCTCTCTTTCCTCTCCCCCCCTCTCTCTCTTCCCTTTATTTCTCCCCCCCCCTCAGATCATATGGGACCACACACACACACACACACCCCCCTCCAAGGGTTGCCGATCTCCATGCAGCAGGAAGGGGGGGGGGTTTAGGTGTGCAGTCCCATACGATCTGTCAGTGATCAGTGTCAGTGTAATCTGCTGGATGTATGACAGGAGGGAGAGCCCACAGAAGACAACACAGCTCACCTCCTCCGGGCTCTTTCATCCCTTCTCTCCCTGCTCCAGGCTGTCCCCTGGTCCTGGCTTGTCAGCTGCTGGAAGGAGAGGTGCACAATCGTTGCTCTGCAACTGCCCTCCCCCACATTGATCTTCCTGCTGTCCGCTGCTGCTCAAAGGGTCCCTTCTTCGGGTGGAGGGCGGTGCCGCACCCCTAAAAATTGCTGCCCTAGACAAACGCCTTGTTTGCCTCAAGGTGGATACGCCCCTGCTTACCGGCGCTGTGTGTGTCTGTGGATGTGCACAGCCCAGCTCGGGAGCATGCCCGCACAGATGCCTCCTTAGCATCCAGCTAGTTACAGGAGGCATTGGAGGGAGGAGTGGACAGCACCAGTGGGGGGGCTGCTAGGAAAGGAGAAAAGCAACCTTTCTGTGCGATATATCGTCACACAGAGCAGGTAAGCCACACCTCCTCTGTCTTTAAAAAAGCATTAGTACCGCTTTAAATAAAGTAAATAAGACATATAAAAAGGTCTCATCAGTTGGAGAAACGTTCAGGATAACATATCACTGTGATGATACATTGTTTCCTTTTCTCACTATATTTATTTCAGGAAATAGGAGGCAATTATAATGAAATTTTTATTTCCTAGCAGTGTGGACAGCAGGACAGGGGACTATTATAATAATTGTTTTCCTGAAACTCTTATTTTATTTTTGTAAGGTGGAGACAGAGCCTCTTTAAGCATCATGAAGCCAATACACCACTTAAAGTGTTGCTAAACCCCGGACCCTGCATTCACTATATCCGCTCCCCCCGGACCCTGCATTCACTATATCCGGTCTCCCCGGACCCTGCATTCACTATATCCGCTTTCCCCGGACCCTGCATTCACTATATCCGCTCCCCCCGGACCCTGCATTCACTATATCCGCTCCCCCCGGACCCTGCATTCACTATATCCGGTCTCCCCGGACCCTGCATTCACTATATCCGCTTTCCCCGGACCCCGCATTTACTATATCCGCTCTCCCCGGACCCTGCATTCACTATATCCGCTCTCCCCGGACCCTGCATTCACTATATCCGCTCTCCCCGGACCCCGCATTCACTATATCCGCTCTCCCCGGACCCTGCATTCACTATATCCGGTCTCCCCGGACCCTGCATTCACTATATCCGCTCTCCCTGGACCCTGCATTCACTATATCCGCTCTCCCTGGACCCTGCATTCACTATATCCGCTCTCCACAGACCCTGCATTCACTATATCTGGTCTCCCCGGACCCTGCACTCACTATATCCGGTCTCCCCGGACCCTGCATTCACAATATCTGGTCTCCCCAGACCCCGCATTCACTATATCCGGTCTCCCCGGACCCCGCATTCACTATATCCGGTCTCCCCGGACCCCGCATTCACTATATCCGCTCTCCCCGGACCCCGCATTCACTATATCCGCTCTCCCCGGACCCCGCATTCACTATATCCGGTCTCCCTGGACCCTGCATTCACTATATCCGCTCTCCCCAGACCCTGCATTCACTATATCTGGTCTCCCCGGACCCTGCATTCACTATATCCGCTCTCCCTGGACCCTGCATTCACTATATCCGCTCTCCCTGGACCCTGCATTCACTATATCCGCTCTCCACAGACCCTGCATTCACTATATCTGGTCTCCCCGGACCCCACATTCACTATATCTGGTCTCCCCGGACCCTGCATTCACTATATCTGGTCTCCCCAGACCCTGCATTCACTATATCTGCTCTCCCCGGACCCCGCATTCACTATATCCGCTCTCTTTGGACCCCGCATTCACTATATCCGCTCTCCCCGGACCCTGCATTCACTATATCCGCTCTCTCTGGACCCCGCATTCACTATATCCGCTCTCCCCGGACCCTGCATTCACTATATCCGCTCTCCCCGGACCCTGCATTCACTATATCTTCTCTCCCCGGACCCCGCATTCACTATATCCGCTCTCCCCGGACCCCGCATTCACTATATCCGCTCTCCCCGGACCCTGCATTCACTATATCTGGTCTCCCCGGACCCTGCATTCACTATATCCGGTCTCCCAGGACCCTGCATTCACTATATCTGCTCTTCCACAGTACATAGAACATGGAAATGCAATTACTTTAGTAAATATAAACTGCTAAATCCCTTTTCTCATCAGCAGTATATAGCAGTCTTGTGACTTCTATCAGTGTCCAGCTGAGCACCGGCTAAAGCTTGTAGGAGGAGTTTTAATTCTCTGACTGTCCTGTGAGGCTGCATAACCCCTGACCCTATGTCTGGAGAATGACTCCTTGAGCTTTGTACTATCAGCAGATGGATTGGGGACAGTAGAGGAAGGGGAGGATCAGAGAAGATAGGATCAAATAGCCTTTTATCACAATGTAGAGGATTAACCTCTTAGGTTCCACATGTTTTACTGCATATACAGACTAATGTTACAGTCGTGGGTTTAGTAACACTTTAACTCATTAAATAAAGGCCAAGATTTGTAAATATGATTTATAAAAAGGTGTCTGCATTCAGGAAAATTTCCAGGATAAGTTGTCACTCTGATGATACATGAGGGTTGACTTATTAAAACTGGAGAGTGAAAATCAGGCCTTTGTTGTCAAAGTTTAAAGTGGTTGTAAAGGCTGAAGGTTTTTTTACCTTCTTGTATTCTATGCCTGAATGTAAAAAACCTTCATTGTGCAGCTAACCCCCCCACCACCACCACCACCACCCCCTGGCCCTCCCTAAATACTTCCCTGCACCCGATCTTGATCCAGCTACGTGCCTGAGAGCTGAGGATGTCTCAGGTCTCTCCTTCCTCATTGGTTGAGATGAAGCAGCAAGAGCCATTGGCTCCCGCTGCTGTCAATCACAGCCAGTAAGGAAGGGGGTGGGCGGAGCTAAGCCACACTCTCTGTGTCTTATGGACTGAGAGAGCGGGGCTCGGGAGCGAGCATGCACGAGTGTCTCCATAGCAAGTGGCTTGCTATGGGGGCACTCAGCAGGAGGGAGGGGCCCAGAGTACGGATTGGAGACCCAGAGAAGAAGAGGATCGGGGCTGCTCTGTGCAAAACCATTACACAGAGCAGGTAAGTATAGACATGTTTGTGATTTTAACAAAAATGTTGCCTTTGCAAACACTTTAATTGAACAAGCTGAAGTAGGAAGCTGATTGGAGTGTGTAAACAACACAGGTCTCTCTCCTGCCAGCAAGGACATGCTGCTGTGTATTTCTCTGCACAGCAGGGAAATACACAGCAGCATGTTTCCCTAGTAAAACACACACAGTAAAGCAGCACACAGGTAACCCTTTGACCTCTTCACATATTAACCCCTTCCTGCCCAGTGCCATTAGTACAGAGTCAGGGCTTTTTATTAGCACTGATCACTGTATTGGTATCACTGGGGATATCAGTGACACCAAGTCAGTTCCCCCTCCCCCCAGTGTCAGAATGTCCGCCGCAGTCCCGCTGTAAGTCGCTGATCGCCGCCATTACTAGTAAAAATAAAAAATAAAATAAAAAAATCTCAGTATATATATCACCATTTGTAAACACTATAACTTTGGCTCTGCATACACAGTAAAACACACACCGCACACAGTTAACCCTTTGATCGCCCCAGATGGTAACCCCTTCCTGCCCGGTGCCATTAGTACAGTGTCAGTGCTTTTTATTAGCACTGATCACCGTATTGGTGTGACACCAAGTCAGTACCCCCCCAGTATCAGAATGCCCACCGCAGTCCCGCTATAAGTTGCTGATCGCCGCCATTACTAGTGTAAAAAAAAAAAAATAATAAAAATCCCAGTATCCCAGCGGTGATCAGGGACACTGACTGGTGCCCGTGTAGAAAAAAATAATAATATATATTTTTTTATTTTGTTTTCAATTTTTCAATACCGCCATTTGTAAACGCTATAACTTTCGCGTAAACCAATGAATTTACACATATTGGGATTTTTACAGCAAAGACACGGAGCAGAATACATTTTGGCCTAAATTTATGATGAAATTAGATTTTTTTTTATTTTTTTACTGAACATGTTTAATAGCAAAAAGTCAAAAATATTGTTTTTTTCTCAAAATTGTCAGCTTTTTTTTATAGTGCAAAAAATAAAAACGCACTGGTATTCAAATACCACCGAAAGAAAGCTCCATTGTTATATGTTTTATAGCAAAAAGTCAAAAAGATTGTTTTTTTTTTTTCAAAATTGTCAGCCTTTTTTTGTTTAAAGCGCAAAAAATAAAAAACGCAGCGGCGATCAAATACCTCCGAAAGAAAGCTCCATTTGTGGCAGCTCCACCTGGCAGCACTAGGGTCGTTGGTTCAAATCCCAGCCACGGCACCACCTGCCTGGAGTTTGCATGTTCTCCCTGTGCCTCTGTGGGTTTCCTCCTGGTACTCCGGTTTCCTCCCACACTCTAAAGACATGCTGGTAGGTGAATTGGATCCTGTCTAAATTGTCCCTAATATGTGTATGTATGAATGTGAGTTAGGGACCTTAGATTGTACGCCCCTTGAGGGTTAGGGGCCTTAGATTGTACACCCCTTGAGGGTTAGGGGCCTTAGATTGTACGCCCCTTGAGGATTAGGGACTGATGTGAATGTACAATATATATGTAAAGTGCTGCATAAATTGAGGGTGCTATATAAGGTTGTCGGTTCAAATCCCAACCACAGCACCACCTGCTTGGAGTTTGCATGTTCTCCCTGTTCCTGTGTGGGTTTCCTCTGGGTACTCTGGTTTCCTCCCACACTCCAAAGACATGCTGGTAGGTGTATTGGCTCCTCTCTATATTGTCCCTAGTATGTGTATGTATGAATGTGAGTTAGGGACCTTAGATTGTACACCCCTTGAGGGTTAGGGACCTTAGATTGTAATCCCCTTGAGGGTTAGGGACCTTAGATTGTACGCCCCTTGAGGGTTAGGGACCTTAGATTGTACGCCCCTTGAGGGTTAGGGACCTTAGATTGTACGCCCCTTGAGGGTTAGGGACCTTAGATTGTACACCCCTTGAGGGTTAGGGACCTTAGATTGTACACCCCTTGAGGGTTAGGGCCCTTAGATTGTTCACCCCTTGAGGGTTAGGGGCCTTAGATTGTACACCCCTTGAGGGTTAGGGCCCTTAGATTGTACACCCCTTGAGGGTTAGGGACCTTAGATTGTACACCCCTTGAGGGTTAGGGCCCTTAGATTGTTCACCCCTTGAGGGTTAGGGGCCTTAGATTGTACACTCCTTGAGGGTTAGGGCCCTTAGATTGTACGCCCCTTGAGGGTTAGGGGCCTTAGATTGTACACCCCTTGAGGGTTAGGGCCCTTAGATTGTTCACCCCTTGAGGGTTAGGGGCCTTAGATTGTACGCCCCTTGAGGGTTAGGGACCTTAGATTGTACGCCCCTTGAGGGTTAGGGACTGATGTGAATGTACAATATATATGTAAAGTGCTGCGGAAATTGACGGCGCTATATAAGTACCTGAAATAAATACATTTGTGGGGAAAATAGGATGTACATTTCATTTGGGTGCAGGGTTTGCATGACCGCGCAATTGTCAGTTAAAGGAACGCAGCGCTGTATCGCAAAAAATGGCCTGGTCAGGAATGGGTGGGGAGGGGGGTACATCCTCTGGAGGCAAGGGTCAACTGACCATTTGGGCACTGCCCGGGGGCCCCATGAAATGCCCCTGGTACCTTTTTATAGGCTTTTTTGGGTGTGCTTTGAGTGTGGGCAAGGACACAGGGGCCCTATGATCTCCTATTGCCCGGGGGCCCCATGAATTGTCAGTCCCCCCCTGTCTGGAGGGCAAGTAAATCACCCCCCCCCCCCCCATTGTTTCCTGTTCTTCCTCCTTTATTCCAGGAATCTTTGGCCTTCCGATGAAACATTTTTATTGAAATGTTTTTTTGGTTTTTTTTTTCTATTTCATAGCAGAGTAATGAACTCTCTATCCTCGCCTATAAAAAAAAAAATCTGTCTCCTGTCCAATGGTAATGGGAGAATTTTGGGAGAATTGTGAGCAATAAGTGATTTTCTCTGGAAATGTCAGCTTCTGATGCAGAATGTGAAGTCACCTAATATAAACTCTGCGCCCTGCCGGATACAAAGCATCATTGATGGCGGTGAGCGCGCTGCGTGCCCCGGTCAGTGAGCGGTTAACCCCCCTGGCAGCGTTCTCTGGGGTCAGCTGTGCCCCCCTCCTGCACAATGCAGTGATGTAACTCCTTGCTCTGATTACAGGCAGGTCTGAGCCTGAGCTTGGGGATGGGGGGGGGGCGTGCCAAACTAGGGGGGTGTGTACTGACTGACGGGCCTGTGCACCAATCGCAGGCAGCCAAGGTCATCACATACTGTCATCATATAGGGGCGGGAAAAAAAAGAAGGGCGGGGGAGGAGGGGGGGGGGGGGTTGGGGTGATTAGATGGGAAAAAAAAAAGGAGAGAAAAAAATTGCAATAAAACAGAATAGGAAGCAGATGAGATACAAAGCGGACAGACCAGTTTCTGCGAACCTCCAGCACAGCGACGGCTGCCGGGTGAACCGCCTCTCCGCTCTCGCCCTGTAAAATCAGGAATTGACGAACGATCGCTTATGGCGCAACAATGTCACTTTTCAAAAATTCTAAGGCTGCGTAGTTTGCGTTTGAGCCGTTTCTGCAGCGCGTTTTGCGTTTTTGCTGCGTTTTGCGGAGAGGGTTTTTCACATTTTTTTTTTAATTTTTCTTGTTGCTAGGCAGGTTTAAAACGCAAAATGCATTAAAAACATAGTGAGAACGCACTACACGCTTTTCTGCAGCGTTTCCATTGAAGTCTATAGAACCAAAAACGCAACTTTATGCGTTCAAAAAAGTCCCTGACCCCGGGTTATTATTTATTTCAGGTACTTATATATCGCCGTCAGTTTACGCAGCACTTTACATATATATTGTACTTTCACATCAGTCCCCGCCCCCAAGGGGTGTACAATCTAAGGTCCTAACCAGGGGCGGACTGACCGTTTGGAAACTCAGGCACTGCCTGAGGGCCCGGGGTCAGTAGGGGACCCCATGAGATGCCCCTGGTACCTTTTTCATAGCCTTTTTTGAGTTTGGGCAAGGACACAGGGGCCCCATGATCCCCTATTGCCCAGGGGCCCCATGAATTGTCAGTTTGCCCCTGGTCCTAACCCTCAAGGGGTGTACAATCTAAGGTCCCTAACTCACATTCATACATACACATACTAGGGACAATTTAGACAGGAGACAATTCACCTACCAGCATGTCTTTGGAGTGTGGGAGGAAACCCGCACAGGTACAACATGCAAACTCCAGGCAGGTGGTGCTGTGGTTGGGATTCGAACCGATCACCCTAGTACTACCAGGGGGAAGTGCTAACCATTTAGCCACTGTGCTGCCCGGTTCATACTTCTGCTGTGCAGTACATCGCATTAGATTCACACAGGAACCGCACCGCATTCCTGTGCAAATCACATGCGATTTCTGTGCGGTGCGATTGGAGCCATAGATTTTGTATGGCTCAAATTGCACCGCATCCGCACCAAAAAAGTGCAGGACCCTTTTTCAGCTCGGCTTCACACTTGTGCGGTGCAGCCTACCGCATGTGATTTCATCAGGAACCGCACCGCATTCCTGTGCAAATCACATGCAAATTCTGCGTGGTGCGATCGGAGCCGTACATTTTGTATGGCTCAAATTGCACCACATTCGCACCAAAAAGGTGCAGGACCCTTTTTTTTGGTCTGTACTAGAATCGAATCGCATGGGTGTTCACTCCTATGCCATCCGATTCTGTACATCGCACCGCGTTTTGCTAACTGATTTCGGGGTGTCATTAACCTAAAATACACACCCGCTGCAGTTCGCATGAACGGAGTGCGATGGTGATGCGGTGCGGAAATCGCACAGAAAACGCTGCAAATTTCGCACCGCATCAGTGTGAACCCGGGCTTAGTCCGCACCAGAATCAGATCACATGGGTGTGAACACCCATGCGATCTGATTCTGCACATCGCACCGCGTTTTGCGAACTGATTTCGGGGTGTCGTACACTTAAAATGCACACCCGCTGCGGTTCGTATGAACGGGGTGCGATTATAATGCGGTGCGGAAATTCTGCTCTGCATGAGTGTGAACGCAGGCTGACCCTTTCCAAAAAACGCAGGAGTAAGAGTGAGTGAAGGTCAACTTTAAAGCGGTATTAAACCCAAAAGCAAACATTTATTATATCGCAGCTTGCCAAATCTTAGATGTGGTGGCTGCATTAGGGTTTTTTTTTCTGTTTTAGTCTTTCTTCATCTGGTGATCTAGCTAGCAAGTCTGTTGTTTTTCAAAAGCGCAAGCTCTCCAGCAGAATGTATCAGTTCACATGGACAAGACAAACTGTTTACCACTGACAGGGGAGCTTCCAATGATCAGCTTTTATTTATTCATGTAAAACTTTTATCCCAAAAGGAGAAATAAAAACTGTTTTCTGTAACTGATTGTGTGGGCTGGACTCTGGCTTCAGTTTGTTAGTGTATTTAAATATGATTATACATTTAACAGTTCCTCTCCCCACCAAGTGACATTGCTGCTGTCTGCTATGCCTCCTGTGCTTCTTCATCCAGAAGGGCACAGTACAGGGAGGAGGTAGAAGGGCACAGTACAGGGAGGAGGTAGAAGGGCATATTACAAAGGGGAGGGATCAGGAGGGCACAGTACAGGGAGGGATCAGGAGGGCACAGTACAGGGAGGAGGCAGAAGGGCACAGTACAGGGGGGAGGCAGAAGGGCACAGTACAGGGAGGGATCAGGAGGGCACTGTACAGGGAGGGATCAGGAGGGCACAGTACAGGGAGGGATCAGGAGGGCACTGTACAGGGAGGGATCAGGAGGGCACAGTACAGGGAGGAGGCAGAAGGGCACAGTACAGGGGGGAGGCAGAAGGGCACAGTACAGGGAGGGATCAGGAGGGCACAGTACAGGGAGGAGGCAGAAGGGCACAGTACAGGGAGGAGGCAGAAGGGCACAGTACAGGGAGGGATCAGGAGGGCACAGTACAGGGAGGAGGCAGAAGGGCACAGTACAGGGAGGGATCAGGAGGGCACAGTACAGGGAGGGATCAGGAGGGCACAGTACAGGGAGGGATCAGGAGGGCACAGTACAGGGAGGGATCAGGAGGGCACAGTACAGGGAGGAGGCAGAAGGGCACAGTACAGGGAGGGATCAGGAGGGCACAGTACAGGGAGGGATCAGGAGGGCACAGTACAGGGAGGGATCAGGAGGGCACAGTACAGGGAGGAGGCAGAAGGGCACAGTACAGGGAGGGATCAGGAGGGCACAGTACAGGGAGGAGGCAGAAGGGCACAGTACAGGGAGGGGGCAGAAGGGCACAGTACAGGGAGGAGGGATCAGGAGGGCACAGTACAGGGGGGAGGCAGAAGGGCACAGTACAGGGAGGGGGCAGAAGGGCACAGTACAGGGGGGAGGCAGAAGGGCACAGTACAGGGAGGGGGCAGAAGGGCACAGTACAGGGAGGAGGGATCAGGAGGGCACAGTACAGGGAGGGATCAGGAGGGCACAGTACAGGGAGGAGGCAGAAGGGCACAGTACAGGGAGGGGGCAGAAGGGAACAGTACAGGGAGGAGGCAGAAGGGCACAGTACAGGGAGGAGGCAGAAGGGCACAGTACAGGGGGGGGGCAGAAGGGCACAGTACAGGGAGGAGGGATCAGGAGGGCACAGTACAGGGAGGGATCAGGAGGGCACAGTACAGGGAGGGATCAGGAGGGCACAGTACAGGGAGGAGGCAGAAGGGCACAGTACAGGGAGGAGGCAGAAGGGCACAGTACAGGGAGGGGGCAGAAGGGAACAGTACAGGGAGGAGGCAGAAGGGCACAGTACAGGGAGGAGGCAGAAGGGCACAGTACAATGAGGAGGGATCAGGTGGGCACTGTACAGGGAGGAGGCAGAAGGACACAGTACAGGGAGGAGGCAGAAGGGCACATTACAGGGAGGAGGCAGAAGGGCATATTACAATGGGGAGGGATCAGAAGGGCACAGTACAGGGAGGAGGCAGAAGGGCATATTACAATGGGGAGGGATCAGGAGGGCACAGTACAATGGGGAGGGATCAGGAGGGCACAGTACAGGGAAGAGACGGTACGAGGAGGGGGGAGGATCAGGAGGGCACAATACAGATTCCGGGAAGCTGCCCAGGACATGGCCATCCCAGGACAGATTAGTTAAAAGCATGACCGTCCCAGCAGATCCAGGACAGTTGGCAAGTATAATGTAATGCAAAGTGATCATGGGGCCCCCAATGCACCTCGGGCCCCTGGACAGTGCAAATTCATTAAGACAGCCCTGTCAGCTGGATGTCCCTCCCCTGTCACCATTGATCTCTCGGTGTCAGAATAACTTGTCAGATGTGATTCATGCAGATAACAGAAGAAGGCAGCAGACAGAAATGACACTTAGTGCTCTGGATTGAGACAAGTACACACTATACAGGGATCGGCTTTGTTCATATTTCATATCTGAGGGTTATAATCACTTTCAAGGACGGCCAGTTACTTTATAAACAATCGAAAAAAGATTTCCCAAACAGATTTAGAATTCAGGAACATTGCTGAAACAAACCTTCCAAGGTGGTGTTTCCTGGAATTCAGGGCGCTTGGGAGCTGCAGAATAAATTGTGATTGGTCGCTGTGGGTTTTTGCACGGTACCTGTTGCTCTTTTATTGTGCTGAATACATTATCCGTGTCTATGAGAGCGGAGTATAAAAGTGGCCCCAGTACAGGACTTGTGCTTCCCTCCACAGGCTGAAGAAACAGCAGCCCCAGCCGTCCCCATCCAGTATTACAATGGATCTCCCAATGTTGCACTTTCAGTTTCAGTTCACCTTCTCCTTGTACATGGAAGGGAAAGGGACCATCAAGGACAGGGACTGAAATACCGTACTGGAGTGGAAATGTTACTCTTTCTCCAGAATAGTTATTTAACCCTTCGCCCCCCCCAGAGGATTTACCCCCCCCCCCCCCCCCCGTTCCTGACCAGGCTATTATTTGCGTAACGTCATTGTGTTACTTTACCTGACAATTGCGCAGTCATGCAACGCCGCACCCTTTTTTTCCCACGAATTGAGCTTTCTTTCGGCGGTATTTGATCGCCTCTGCATTTTTTTTTTTTGCACTATAAAAAAAAAAATTACAATTTGAGAAAAAAAACAATATTTTGGACTTTTTGCTATTAAACATGTCCAGTAAAAAAATGTAAAAAATCAAATTTCATCATAAATTTAGGGCAAAATGTATTCTGCGATATGTCTTTGCTAAAAAAAAATCCCAACATGTGAGAACAAATTGGTTTACGTGAAAGTTATAGTGATGACAAATGGCGGTATATATACTGGGTTTGTTTTTTTTTTACTAGTAATGGCGGCAATCAGTGACTTATAGCGGGACTGCGGGAGACATTCGAACACTGGTGGGGGGGGGAAACGACTTGGTGTCACTGACATACCCAGTGATCAGTGCTAAAAAAAAAGGACTGACCATTTGGAAACTCGGGCCCTGCCCAAGGGCCCGGGGTCAGTAGGGGGCCCCATGAGATGCCCCTGGTACCTTTTTCATAGGCTTTTTTGAAATTGGGCAAGGACACAGGGGCCCCATGATCCCCTATTGCCCGGGGGCCCCATGAGTTGTCAGTCCGCCTCTGGCACTGACAAAATACTAATGGCACTGGGCAGGAAGGGGTTAACATGAGGGGCAATCAAAGGGTTTACAGTGTGCTGGCAGTGTTTTACTAGGGGGCGGTGTCTGTGTGCAGGGTGTGTTTTACTAGGGGGCGGTGTCTGCATGCTGGGTGTGTTTTACTAGGGGGCAGTATCTGCGTGCAGGGAGTGTTTTACTAGGGGGCGGTGTTTGTGTGCAGGGTGTGTTTTACTAGGGGGCGGTGTCTGCATGCTGGGTGTGTTTTACTAGGGGGCGGTGTTTGTGAGCAGGGAGTGTTTTACTAGAGGGGGGGGTTTGTGTGCTGGGTGTGTTTTACTAGGGGGCGGGGAGGGTGCTTCACTGTAATTACACTGCTCTGGATGGCTGTGCTGTGCAGTGTGCCTGAGCTGACAGGGAGGGGGACTGTTAGTAAACAAAACAGTTCTCCTCCCCATCGGAGATCCTCAGAAATCACCGGGCGCTGGCGAGTAATTACCAGCCAGGACCCGATGATGGACAGCCACGCCCCCTACCCGGAAATGCAAAATCACGTATATACAGTCAGGTCCATAAATATTGGGACATGGACACAATTCTAACATTTTTGGCTCTATACACCACCACAATGGATTTGAAATGAAACGAACAAGATGTGCTTTAACTGCAGACTGTCAGCTTTAATTTGAGGGTATTTACATCCAAATCAGGTGAACGGTGTAGGAATTACAACAGTTTGCATATGTGCCTCCCACTTGTTAAGGGACCAAAAGTAATGGGACAGAATAATAATCCTAAATCAAACTTTCACTTTTTAATACTTGGTTGCATAGACATCAGCAGACGCTGGGTTTCATCCCTGGTGATGCTCTGCCAGGCCTCTACTGCAACTGTCTTCAGTTCCTGCTTGTTCTTGGGGCATTTTCCCTTCAGTTTTGTCTTCAGCAAGTGAAATGCTCAATCGGATTCAGGTCAGGTGATTGACTTGGCCATTGCAGAACATTCCACTTCTTTCCCTTAAACTCTTTG
The DNA here is from genome assembly GCF_062004578.1 of Staurois parvus. Lineage (NCBI taxonomy): Eukaryota > Metazoa > Chordata > Amphibia > Anura > Ranidae > Staurois > Staurois parvus. The sequence goes on from NW_028320595.1 coordinate 472,768, forward strand.
GTTGCTTTTGCAGTCTGCTTTGGGTCATTGTCCATCTGCACTGTGAAGCGTCCAATGAGTTGTGAAGCATTTGGCTGAATATGAGCCGATAATATTCCCGAAACACTTCACAATTCATCCGGCTGCTTCTGTCAGCAGTCACATCATCAATAAATACAAGAGAAGCAGTTCCATTGGCAGCCATACATGCCCACGCCATGACACTACCACCACCATGCTTCACTGATGAGGTGGTATGCTTAGGACCATGAGCAGTTCCTTCTCCATACTCTTCTCTTCCCATCACTCTGGTACAAGTTGATGTCGGTCTCATCTGTCCATAGGATGTTGTTCCAGAACTGTGAAGGCTTTTTTACATGTTTTTTGGCAAACTCTAATCTGGCCTTCCTGTTTTTGAGGCTCACCAATGGTTTCCATCTTGTGGTGAACCCTCTGTATTCACTCTGGTGAAGTCTTCTCTTGATTGGTGACTTTGACACACATACACCTACCTCCTGGAGAGTGTTCTTGATCTGGCCAACTGTTGTGAAGGGTGTTTTCTTCACCTGGGAAAGAATTCTTCGGTCATCCACCACAGTTGTTTTCCGTGGTCTTCCGGGTCTTTTGGCGTTGCTGAGCTCTCCGGTGCGTTCCTTCTTTTTAAGAATGTTCCAAACAGTTGTTTTGGCCACGCCTAATGTTTTTGCTATCTCTCTGATGGGTTTGTTTTGTTTTTTCAGCCTAATGATGGCTTCACTGATAGTGACAGCTCTTTGGATCTCATCTTGGGAGTTGACAGCAACAGATTCCAAATGCAAATAGCACACTTGAAATGAACTCTGGACCTTTTATCTGCTCATTGTAATTGGGATAATGAGGAAATAACACAAACTTGGCCATGGAACAGCTGAGAAGTCAATTGTCCCATTACTTTTGGTCCCTTAACAAGTGGGAGGCACATATGCAAACGGTTGTAATTCCTACACCGTTCACCTGATTTGGATGTAAATACCCTCAAATTAAAGCTGACAGTCTGCAGTTAAAGCACATCTTGTTCGTTTCATTTCAAATCCATTGTGGTGGTGTATAGAGCCAAAAATGTTAGAGTTGTGTTGATGTCCCAATATTTATGGACCTGACTGTATATACATATGTGATTTTGCACACCCATACCGACCTGTAGCAGTATTTCTGGGCGGTCGGGAAGCGGTTAAAGCGGCTCACCGCGCTAAACGTACTCAGGCGAAGAAATGCCCAGGGGCGGACTGACCATTCGAGCACTCGGGCACTGCCCGAGGGCCCGGGGTCAGTAGGAGGCCCCATGAGATGCCCCTGGTACCTTTCATTGGCTTTTTCATAGGCTTTTTTGGGTATGGGCAAGGACACAGGGGCCCCATGATCCCCTATTGCCCAGGGGCCCCATGAGTTGTCAGTCCACCCCTGGCTATGCCTATAAAAGAAGACAGTATATATTCACCTCGCATTGTCCTATCCTTTCTATTCAGTAGAAATCATCCCGTCACATTTAGACTGACACTTTTGGAACTGTCCCTCTCCTGGGTCTAACGCAGCGCTTGCTGGTTCCTCCTGATGACCTTCACCCTGATGACCTTCACTCATTACAGGTTCAGCAATGGCACACAATGCCAAGCTGCAGCAAGCAAAGCCAGCAGGATTTTTAGCATGCATTAACCCTTTCCAGTCCGGACACTTTCCCCCCCTTCCAGTCCGGACACTTTCCCCCCCTTCCAGTCCGGACACTTTCCCCCCCTTCCAGTCCGGACACTTTCACCCCCTTCCTGCCCAGGCCAATTTTCAGCTTTCAGCACTATCACACTTTGAATGACAATTGCGCGGTCATGCAACACTGTACCCATATGAATTTTTAGCATTTTTTTGAGACACATAGACATTTCTTTTGGTGATATTTATTCACCACTTGGATTTTTTTTTTTTGCTATATAAATGAAAAACGACAGAAAATTTAGAAAAAAACATGTTTTACAAATAAATAATATTCCTTCATAAATCTTGGCCAAAATATATTCTGCTACCTTTTTGGTAAAAAAAAAATAACCCAAATCAGTTTATAGAGAAATAATTATAATTTTTCAAAAACATTTTGATTATTTATTTATGGGGTTTTTTTTTACATGCCGTCACCCTAGCACTACAGTGTCACCATAGTGATACTGTACTACTTGTGGAGTGGGGGCGGTAAATTTGTTTTGTTTTTTTTTCACTGTGATTGCTTTTACGCCCATAAAGGCTGTAAAAGCAATAATTTCTCCTTCTCTCTGGCTGCATTCCTGATGCTGTTAAACAGCTGAGTACTGCGGATTACTCTGAAAGATGGTGGCACTCCCTGTGTGCCTCCATTCTGCATTCCCTGTGTGCCTCCATTCTGTATTCCCTGTGTGCCACCATTCTGTATTCCCTGTGTGCCTCCATTCTGCATTCCCTGTGTGCCTCCATTCTGTATTCCCTGTGTGCCACCATTCTGTATTCCCTGTGTGCCACCATTCTGTATTCCCTGTGTGCCACCATTCTGTATTCCCTGTGTGCCTCCATTCTGCATTCCCTGTGTGCCTCCATTCTGCATTCCCTGTGTGCCTCCATTCTGTATTCCCTGTGTGCCACCATTCTGTATTCCCTGTGTGCCACCATTCTGCATTCCCTGTGTGCCTCCATTCTGCATTCCCTGTGTGCCTCTATTCTGCATTCCCTGTGTGCCTCCATTCTGCATTCCCTGTGTGCCTCCATTCTACATTCCCTGTGTGCCTCCATTCTCTATTCCCTGTGCGCCTCCATTCTGCATTCCCTGTGTGCCTCCATTCTACATTCCCTGTGTGCCTCCATTCTGCATTCCCTGTGTGCCTCCATTCTGCATTCCCTGTGTGCCTCCATTCTGCATTCCCTGTGTGCCTCCATTCTGTATTCCCTGTGTGCCTCCATTCTGTATTCACTGTGTTCCACCATTCTGCATTCCCTGTGTGCCTCCATTCTGCATTCCCTGTGTGCCTCCATTCTGTATTCCCTGTGTGCCTCCATTCTGTATTCCCTGTGTGCCTCCATTCTGTATTCACTGTGTTCCACCATTCTGTATTCCCTGTGTGCCTCCATTCTGCATTCCCTGTGTGCCTCCATTCTGCATTCCCTGTGTGCCTCCATTCTGTATTCCCTGTGTGCCTCCATTCTGCATTCCCTGTGTGCCTCCATTCTGCATTCCCTGTGTGCCTCCATTCTGTATTCCCTGTGTGCCTCCATTCTGTATTCCCTGTGTGCCTCCATTCTGCATTCCCTGTGTGCCTCCATTCTGTATTCCCTGTGTGCCTCCATTCTGTATTCCCTGTGTGCCTCCATTCTGCATTCCCTGTGTGCCTCCATTCTGTATTCCCTGTGTTCCACCATTCTGCATTCCCTGTGTGCCTCCATTCTGCATTCCCTGTGTGCCTCCATTCTGTATTCCCTGTGTATCTCCATTCTACATTCCCTGTGTGCCACCATTCTCTATTCCCTGTGTGCCTCCATTCTCTATACCCTGTGTGCCTCCATTCTGTATTCCCTGTGTATCTCCATTCTGCATTCCCTGTGTGCCTCCATTCTGCATTCCCTGTGTGCCTCCATTCTGTATTCCCTGTGTGCCTCCATTCTGTATTCCCTGTGTGCCTCCATTCTGCATTCCCTGTGTGCCTCCATTCTGCATTCCCTGTGTGCCTCCATTCTGTATTCCCTGTGTGCCTCCATTTTGCATTCCCTGTGTGCCTCCATTCTGCATTCCCCTGTGTGCCTCCATTCTGTATTCCCTGTGTATCTCCATTCTGCATTCCCTGTGTGCCTCCATTCTGCATTCCCTGTGTGCCTCCATTCTCTATTCCCTGTGTGCCTCCATTCTGTATTTCCTGTGTGCCTCCATTCTGCATTCCCTGTGCGCCTCCATTCTGCATTCCCTGTGCGCCTCCATTCTGAACTCCCTGTGTGCCTCCATTCTACATTCCCTGTGTGCCTCCATTCTGCATTCCCTGTGTGCCTCCATTCTGCATTCCCTGTGTGCCTCCATTCTGCATTCCCTGTGTGCCTCCATTCTGTATTCCCTGTGTGCCTCCATTCTGCATTCCCTGTGTGCCTCCATTCTCTATTCCCTGTGTGCCTCCATTCTCTATTCCCTGTGTGCCTCCATTCTGCATTCCCTGTGTGCCTCCATTCTGCATTCCCTGTGTGCCTCCATTCTCTATTCCCTGTGTGCCTCCATTCTGCATTCCCTGTGTGCCTCCATTCTCTATTCCCTGTGTGCCTCCATTCTCTATTCCCTGTGTGCCTCCATTCTGTATTTCCTGTGTGCCTCCATTCTCTATTCCCTGTGTGCCTCCATTCTCTATTCCCTGTGTGCCTCCATTCTCTATTCCCTGTGTGCCTCCATTCTGCATTCCCTGTGTGCCTCCATTCTGAACTCCCTGTGTGCCTCCATTCTGCATTCCCTGTGTGCCTCCATTCTGCATTCCCCTGTGTGCTTCCATTCTGTATTCCCTGTGTGCCTCCATTCTGTATTCCCTGTGTATCTCCATTCTCTATTCCCTGTGTGCCTCCATTCTCTATTTCCTGTGTGCCTCCATTCTGCATTCCCTATGTGCCTCCATTTTGCATTCCCTGTGTGCCTCCATTCTGAACTCCCTGTGTGCCTCCATTCTGCATTCCCTGTGTGCCTCCATTCTGCATTCCCTGTGCGCCTCCATTCTGTATTCCCTGTGTGCCTCCATTCTGTATTCCCTGTGTGCCTCCATTCTGCATTCCCTGTGTGCCTCCATTCTGCATCCTGTGCGCCTCCATTCTGTATTCCCTGTGTGCCTCCATTCTGCATTCCCTGTGCGCCTCCATTCTGTATTCCCTGTGTGCCTCCATTCTGTATTCCCTGTGTGCCTCCATTCTGCATTCCCTGTGCGCCTCCATTCTGCATTCCCTGTGTGCCTCCATTCTGCATTCCCTGTGTGCCTCCATTCTGTATTCCCTGTGTGCCTCCATTCTGTATTCCCTGTGTGCCTCCATTCTGCATTCCCCTGTGTGCCTCCATTCTGTATTCTCTGTGTATCTCCATTCTGCATTCCCTGTGTGCCTCCATTCTACATTCCCTGTGTGCCTCCATTCTACATTCCCTGTGTGCCTCCATTCTCTATTCCCTGTGTGCCTCCATTCTGCATTCCCTGTGTGCCTCCATTCTACATTCCCTGTGTGCCTCCATTCTGTATTCCCTGTGTATCTCCATTCTACATTCCCTGTGTGCCTCCATTCTCTATTCCCTGTGTGCCTCCATTCTGCATTACCTGTGTGCCTCCATTCTCTATTCCCTGTGTGCCTCCATTCTGCATTCCCTGTGTGCCTCCATTCTGCATTCCCCTGTGTGCCTCCATTCTGCATTCCCTGTGTGCCTCCATTCTGCATTCCCCTGTGTGCCTCCATTCTGCATTCCCTGTGTGCCTCCATTCTCTATTCCCTGTGTGCCTCCATTCTGTATTCCCTGTGTATCTCCATTCTACATTCCCTGTGTGCCTCCATTCTGCATTCCCTGTGTGCCTCCATTCTGTATTCCCTGTGTGCCTCCATTCTGCATTCCCTGTGTGCCTGCATTCTGCATTCCCTGTGTGCCTCCATTCTCTATTCCCTGTGTGCCTCCATTCTGCATTCCCTGTGTGCCTGCATTCTGCATTCCCTGTGTGCCTCCATTCTCTATTCCCTGTGTGCCTCCATTCTGTATTCCCTGTGTGCCTCCATTCTGTATTCCCTGTGTATCTCCATTCTGTATTCCCTGTGTGCCTCCATTCTGCATTCCGTGTGTGCCCCCATTCTCTATTCCCTGTGTGCCACCATTCTGTATTCCCTGTGTGCCTCCATTCTGCATTCCCTGTGCGCCTCCATTCTGCATTCCCTGTGTGCCTCCATTCTGAACTCCCTATGTGCCTCCATTCTGCATTCCCTGTGTGCCTCCATTCTGCATTCCCTGTGTGCCTCCATTCTGCATTCCCCTGTGTGCCTCCATTCTGCATTCCCTTGTGCGCCTCCATTCTAAACTCCCTGTGTGCCTCCATTCTGCATTCCGTGTGTGCATCCATTCTGCATTCCCTGTGTGCCTCCATTCTCTATTCCCTGTGCGCCTCCATTCTGCATTCCCTGTGTGCCTCCATTCTCTATTCCCTGTGTGCCTCCATTCTGCATTCCCTGTGTGCCTCCATTCTGCATTCCCTGTGTGCCTCCATTCTGCATTCCCTGTGTGCCTCCATTCTGTATTCCCTGTGTGTCTCCATTCTACATTCCCTGTGTGCCTCCATTCTGCATTCCCTGTGTGCCTCCATTCTACATTCCCTGTGTGCCTCCATTCTACATTCCCTGTGTGCCTCCATTCTACATTCCCTGTGTGCCTCCATTCTACATTCCCTGTGTGCCTCCATTCTCTATTCCCTGTGCGCCTCCATTCTGCATTCCCTGTGTGCCTCCATTCTACATTCCCTGTGTGCCTCCATTCTGTATTCCCTGTGTATCTCCATTCTGCATTCCCTGTGTGCCTCCATTCTCTATTCCCTGTGTGCCTCCATTCTGTATTTCCTGTGTGCCTACATTCTGTATTCCCTGTGTGCCTCCATTCTGCATTCCCTGTGTGCCTCCATTCTGTATTTCCTGTGTGCCTACATTCTGTATTCCCTGTGTGCCTCCATTCTGCATTCCCTGTGTGCCTCCATTCTGCATTCCCTGTGTGCCTCCATTCTGCATTCCCCTGTGTGCCTCCATTCTGCATTCCCTGTGTGCCTCCATTCTCTATTCCCTGTGTATCTCCATTCTGCATTCCCTGTGTGCCTCCATTCTGAACTCCCTGTGTGCCTCCATTCTGCATTCCCTGTGTGCCTCCATTCTGCATTCCCTGTGTGCCTCCATTCTGCATTCCCTGTGTGCCTCCATTCTGCATTCCCTGTGTGCCTCCATTCTGCATTCCCTGTGTGCCTCCATTCTGCATTCCCTGTGTGCCTCCATTCAGATATTACTTGGTTTTTAAGTGGTTAAAAATGCTTTGTACCAGAATCATGATTCTAGTGACAGTTCCACACATAACTTTTATTTGTTAATCCTAACATATATAATTTTTTAAATCCTAAATTTGTAGTTAAAATGTTAGACGACCGCTATGATTTTTATGAATAATGTCTTCCCCTTCTCCTCACAATCATTGTTTGTATTGTTTGCAGTTTGTATTTAAACATTTTAAAATGTGTGTAAATTTTTAATCTCCAAATAATCGTCTTGGCGAAGAGGTATGGGGGGCACATTATAGCATCATCACCTTGTATGTAATAATAATAATAATAATAATAAACTTTATCCTATAGAGCGCCTTTAGAGGTCGCTGTCAGAGGGCTTCACAAAGAAATACACGGGTTAAAATAAAGGAAAAAAGGGACCATTAAGTGAAAGCTTGTCTAAAGAAAAACATTTTTACATTTGATTTAACCCCCCTGGCGGTATTCCCGAGTGTAGCTCGGGGTAAAGTTTCAGCACCACAAGCGGTAACCCCCCCGAGCTACACTCTGGAATACACTGCAGCGTTGCTCCGGGATCTCTTCTGCACTTACCTTGTCCTGCGCTCCCGCGATGTCCCTCCTGCAGTGTCCCCGGCAATGTCCTCCGGCCGATGCCGGCATCTGTCTTCCGGGTTCCATTCCCTGCGACGTCGGGACGTACGGGGGACGGAACTGACGGGAAATTCAAAAATGTGAAAAAGTGACATTCACTAAATACACTAAAATCACATAGTATAACATTCCTGTATCAAACCATTTCACATACATTTTGTCCCGAGTGCTTTGTCCGGCGCCCTGCCTGCATTTTTACTGTTCTTTCTGCCTGGAAACTGAGAAACGTCCATGGCGTCCAAAAAGCGTCCCTTTAGGTCAGACGCGGTTTTAGACCGGCTAGAGAACAGCGATAGTAAATCAGAACCACTTGCAGAATTGAGTGATAATGATTGGTGGGGGAAATTCCTCATCAGACACTGAAAACGATTCTGCGACTTTGCTGAGTGATGTGCGAACTTGGCGCTCTATTTCACATTTCAGTGTTTTTGGTTTGATTACATTATTTAATTAAATTTATTATTATATTATTATTTTTTATGATTATTAACCTCCTCGGCGGTATGATTCTTTCCGATTTTTTGTGCTGAAAGCGGTACCATTTTTTTGCATGGAAATATGTAGTTTTTTATTGTAGGCTGTAATTTCTAGGAATAACTCACTGAAATCTGTCCGAACAAGAGTCTATTAAACATTCCGGGTATGATAAAATTTGAAACACGAAATCATAAATTATAATTTAATAAATAATCATAAAAAATAATAATATAATAATAAATTTAATTCAATAATATAATCAAACCAAAAACACTGAAATTTGAAATACAGAGGCAAATTCGCACATCACTGAGCAAAGTCGCAGAATCGTTTTCAGTGTCTGATGACAAATTTCCCCTCGAATCATTATCACTCAATTCTGCAAGTGGTTCTGATTTACTATCGCTGTTCTAAAACCGCTTTTGACGTAAAGGGACGCTTTTTGGACGCCATGGACTTTTCTAAGTTTCCAGGCAGAAAGAACATTCAAAATGCAGGCAGGGCGCCAGACAAAGCACTCGGGACAAAATGTATGTGAAATGCATTGAAATAGCAATGACAGCAAAAAATGACATTTTTAAAAAAATTCAAATTTCCCGCCAGTTCCGGCGCCCGTACGTCCCGACAGCACAGGGACCGGAACACAGAAGCCGGATGCCGGCATCGGCCGGAGGAGATGGCCGGGGACGCTGGAGGGGACACATCGCGGGAGCGAAGGACAACGTAAGTGCTGCAGGGACCCCCAGAGCAGCGCCGCATGGTAAGCCCGAGTGTAGCTCGGGGTTATCGCTTTTGGTATAGAAATTTTACCCCGAGCTACACTCGGGAAAACCGCTAAGGAGGTTAAATTATAATTTATGATTTCGTGTTTCAAATTTTATCATCCCTGGGATGTTTACTAGACTCTTGCTCGGACAGATTTCAGTGAGTTATTGCTAAGAATTACAGGCCTACAATAAAAAAATTCATATTTCCATGCAAAACAATGTACCGCTTTGAGCACAGAAATACTGACATAATCAGACTGCTAGGGAGGCTATGACGGTCAGCAATGGAAGGCTTCCTGCTGTTCCCACTGACACAGACTGTCATCCCATGTAGGTGAGAAGTGCTGGCTCTCTCAAGTGTCACCTCTGGCCAGGGGCGGACTGACAACTAATGGGGCCCGCCAGGCAATAGGGGATCATGGGGCCCCTGTGTCCTCGCCCACACTCAAACCACACCCAAAAAAGCCTATGAAAGATACCAGGGACATCTCATGGGGCCCCCTACTGACCCCGGGCCCTCTGGCAGAGCCCGAGTTCCCCAATGGTCAGTCCGCCCCTGCCTCTGGCATGACTCCTGGTCCTCTCCAGACCGCACTGCAGACAATATGGGAATGACAAGCAATAATCACATGAGAGTGCACTAACAATCAACAGGATGGACGTATAAAAGTTTAAAAGTATCCACTTATTATTTGTATTGGTATAACAGCTGCAAGAGTGACGTGAAACTTGTCGGTGACTCCACTGACACATTTCCTTCTCTGTTTTATTGTCTGTGTTACATTTCGTCTTCTTTCTCAAAATGCTCATTATATCTGTCATATAAATCTATTTTTACATGGCTTCTTGCACAGTAGTACTTCCTATGTGAAACGCACTGGCTTTATATTGTTTGTCCCTGTGAAATATTTAATCCTGAGGAGAGCTTCTGTGACTGGCAGGTGTGCAGTTATAAATGAAGGACGTGCTGTTGTGTGTAATGCCAGTCATACATTGGGTGAATTGTTTTAATGTTCACCAGGGAAAAAAAACAAACAAACAAACAGCTCACACTGCAAAATACACCTTCTATTAGGAGCTGTCCCCTGCAGTGCTCTTCTTCACCACAAGTTGTCAGTCTTCCAGGTTGAATGACTCACAGGGGCCCAGCAGACTACCAGCAACTACCGTTGTTGCTGACACACATGGAGAGGGAAGAAGGGAATGATGAGGAGAGGAGGGTGGGAATAATGGAATACTACTGAGAAAAACAGAGAGGGGAGAATGGAAAACTAAGGAGGAGAATGTTGAGGAGAGACTGGAGGAGAGATGGGAATACTGATGAGAGAACAGAGGGGAGGGACTGGAATAATGAGGATGAGAACCGAGAGCAGAGACTAGAATATCGAGGAGGAGAAAATAGAGGAGAGATGGGAATATTGAGGAGGAGAACCAAGAGGAGAGACTGGAATACTGAGGAGGAGAACCAAGAGGAGAGACTGGAATACTGAGGAGCAGAACCAAAAAGACTGGAAATGTAAGGAGGAGAACATAGAGGACAGACTGGTATACAGAGAAGGAGGACATAGAGGAGAGACTGGAATAGTGAGGAGGAGGAGGAGGAGAACTGAGGGGAGAGACTGGAATACTGAGGAGAACCAAGAGGAGAGACTGGAATACTGAGGAGGAGAACCAAAATGACTGGAAATGTAAGGAGGAGAACATAGAGGAGAGACTGGAATACTGAGAAGGAGGACATAGAGGAGAGACTGGAATACTGAGAAGGAGGACATAGAGGAGAGACTGGAATAGTGAGGAGGAGAACAGAGGGGAGAGACTGGAATAGTGAGGAGGAGAACCAAAATGACTGGAAATGTAAGGAGGAGAACATAGAGGAGAGACTGGAATAGTGAGGAGGAGAACCAAAATGACTGGAAATGTAAGGAGGAGAACATAGAGGAGAGACTGGAATACTGAGAAGGAGGACATAGAGGAGAGACTGGAATAGTGAGGAGGAGAACTGAGGGGAGAGAGTGGAATACTGAGGAGCAGAACCAAAATGACTGGAAATGTTAGGGGGAGAACATAGAGGACAGATTGGTATACAGAGAAGGAGGACATAGAGGAGAGACTGGAATAGTGAGGAGGAGGAGGAGAACTGAGGGGAGAGACTGGAATACTGAGGAGGAGAACCAAAATGAATGGAAATGTAAGGAGGAGAACATAGAGGAGAGATTGGAATACTGAGAAGCAGGACATAGAGGAGTGACTGGAATAGTGAGGAGGAGAACTGATAGGAGAGACTGGCAAACTGAGGAAGAGAACAGTGAGGCGATTTGGAAATACTGAGGAAAAGAACAGAGAGGAGAGATTGGAATAATGAAGAGGAGAACATAGGAGAGAGTCTGGAATACTGGGGAGGAGAACTGAAATGACTGGAATAAGGAGGAGAACATAGAGGATAGACTGGAATGCTGAGGAAGAGAACAGTGAGGAGAGATGGGATTACAGAGAAGGAGAACAGAGAGGAGAGACTGGAATACTGAGGAAGAGAACTGAAGCTGGTCCACTGGACCTATGGGTTTAATATAGCCCCATTCATTAAGGCTTCCTCCTCTAAGTGTTCTGCTGCAGCCAGCAGTTCCTCATCTTCTGATTCCTCATCCCTATTGTGGAAAGCCACCGGGCAATCTCTGTGGAAATGGCCAAGCCTACCACATAGATTGCACTTATCATTGCACTTATCATTCTGACAGTTAGAACTGACATGGCCGACCTCCCCACACAGATTGCACTTCATGATAGAGCAGACACTCGCCACATGACCAGATTTACCACATTTAAAACATAGCCTGGGCTGACCTGCATAGAAGCAAACTCCCCTCTCCCGCCCAATGAAAAAGATGGCAACATCTAATGTTTGTGTAGTATTATGTTCAGCAGACTGTGTTCTTCTATTGTTGTGACTTAGATGACGTTCAGAGCACATTTTATGCCCAATTCATGCAAAACTCCACGTAATCCCAAGGGGTTCACATACTTTTTCTTGCAACTGTATATGTAAAGTGCTGCGTAAATTACTGTATAAGTACCTGAAATAAATAAATGAATAAATACTACCTCCGCTGATTGCAATAAGAGCGCCTGATACAAATGTTCATCCTGCATAGAAATTAGTTAAAGATTTTTACTGGTTAACTCCTTCCCGATTAGCTGGGTCTCTACTCCCATGGGGTGGATAGAGCTGCCTGATCGCACGACTGCTGTGATTGGCTGTCAGTGGTCACATGATCGGAAGCCAATCCTGCTGACTCGGTCACTGTGCTGGGAACGTACAGTGAGCAATGAACGCGCTCACAGCCCAGAAACCTTGACTGTCCATGGACGCATATGTGCGACGCGAGAGCATTAAAGTGTTACTAAACCCACAACAGTACAATCAGTCTGTAGGTGCAGTAAAGCATGCTTGTTATACTCACTGTGGAACCTAAGGGGTTAATCCTCCACGTTGTGTAAAATGGCTGTCTGATCCTGTCTTCTCTGATCCTACCCTTCTTCTACTGTCCCCAATCCATCTGCTGATAGTACAGAGCTCTAGGGGTCACTCTGCACATGCTCAGTGTATTGCTAAAGAGTTTTTTTTCTTTGGGAGGGTGCATGTGATCAGCACAGGACCAATCAGCACAGTCCACACAAAGGATCAGGGGTTATGCAGCCTCATAGGACTGCCAGAGCAAAATGAAAAGTCCCCCTGCACGTTTTAACCAGCGCTTAGCTAAACACTGATAGAAGACTACTATATACTGTTGATGAGAAAAACTATTTAGCAGTTTATATTTACTAAAATAATTGCACTTCCATGTTGTGTGTACTGTGGGAGACCAGATATAGAGAATGCAGAGTCCGGGGTGACCAGATATAGTGAATGCAGGGTCCGGGGTGACCAGATATAGTGAATGCAGGGTCTGGGGTGACCGGATATAGTGAATGCAGGGTCCGGGGAGAGCGGATATAGTGAATGCAGGGTCCGGGGAGAGCGGATATAGTGAATGCGGGGTCCGGGGAGACCGGATATAGTGAATGCGGGGTCCGGGGAGAGCGGATATAGTGAATGCGGGGTCCGGGGAGAGCGGATATAGTGAATGCGGGGTCCGGGGAGAGCGGATATAGTGAATGCGGGGTCCGGGGAGAGCGGATATAGTGAATGCAGGGTCCGGGGAGAGCGGATAAAGTGAATGCAGGGTCCGGGGAGAGCGGATAAAGTGAATGCAGGGTCCGGGGAGAGCGGATAAAGTGAATGCAGGGTCCTGGGTTTAATAACACTTTAAAGCCCACCGTCTTAGCCACCGCCCATACACTATATTGCTAAAAGTATTGGTCGGCCGGCCTTTCCACGCACATGAACTTTAATGGCCCCCCAGTCTTAGTCCGTAGGGTTCAATATTGAGTTGGCCCCGCCCTTTGCAGCTATAACAGCTTCAACTCTTCTGGGAAGGCCGTCCACAAGGTTTAGGAGGGTGTCTATGGGAAGGTTGGACCATTCTTCCAGAAGCACATTTGTCAGGTCAGTGTCAGGGCAGGAGCTGAGGAACGGACAGGCAGGCCTAACAATGTAACGCACTGGCTGACGACAACCACCACCCACAGACCGAAGTCCCTCAGGGCGCGGAGTCTAAGTCCCAGGCTGCCCTTCACCAGGGCCCCTGATGGTGGGGATGGACTTGACGCAGTCAGGAACCAGGTCGCGGCCCCCGAGACACCTCAGCTGCAGTAATGGCCGCCGCCAATGGCGTGTAGCTGGTGGAAGAGACAAAAGAGTAGTCAGACAAGCCGGGGTCAACAACAACAGGACAGAACAGTACAGGACAGCAGACGAGAATCACAGGTCACAAGCCGGGTTCAGCAACAGAGGGTCAGATCAAAGGAGAATACAAAGAATAGTCAAGACAAGCCGAATCAGATACCAGGAGAGTCACGAGAGTCAGAACAGAGTAACAGCAACACAAAGACACAAGACACAAGTGCAAAGAGCATGTGCGGGCCACAGGCTTATATGTCATCAGCCACACCCCTCTGGAGGATGGACCACAGAAACCTGAAGGCATAAAAGGGCTCCCATCATGCACAGCAGAATCCAAGATGGACACCAGCACATGAAGTAACAAAACCACAGGGAAAAGGTAGGACCTTGACAGTACCTCCCCCTCAAGGGCCCCTCCCCCTCCGCGGCTCAACAAAAGGTTTCTGAGGAAAGCGGGTATGAAAAGCGCGGAGGAGGGCAGGAGCATGGACATCCGCGGAAGGAACCCAGGAACGCTCCTCGGGACCATAACCGCGCCAATGAACCAGGAACTGTAATTGACCGCGCACCAATCGAGAGTCCAGGATCCGGCTCACCTCATACTCCTCATGACCGTCAACCCGGACAGGACGGGGCCGAGGAAGAGAGGTAGTGAAGCGATTGCAGATCAGAGGTTTCAACAGGGAAACATGAAAGATATTGGAGATCCGCATCCCAGACGGAAGGGCAAGTGCATAGGCCACCGGATTCACTTTGCGGAGAATGCGGAAAGGACCGACAAAACGGGGAGCCAGTTTGGGTGTGGGCACCCGAAGATTGAGGTTGCGAGTAGACAACCACACCCGATCGCCGACCTGGTATGAAGGAGCGGGCAACCGTCTGCGATCAGCCTGGAACTTCTGGCGCTGAGCTGAGTCCCTCAAGGCCCTCTGGATCTGCCCCCAAGAAGAACGCAGGGCAGCAAGATGGTTCTCCACAGCCGGAATGTCCTGTGGTGAGAACCTCTCAGGTAATACCGCGGGTTGAAACCCATAGTTGGCCATGAAGGGAGACATCCCGGTGGAGGAGTTGACCGCCGAGTTCCTGGCAAACTCTGCCCACGGCAGGAGATCGGCCCAATCATCCTGATGGTCTGAAATATAACACCGAAGGAATTGTTCTAAGGCCTGATTGGAACGCTCCGCAGCCCCATTGGACTGCGGGTGGTAGGCTGATGAAAAGGAGAGACTAATACCCAACTGGGAGCAGAAGGCACGCCAGAATCTGGACACGAACTGACTCCCGCGGTCTGAGACAATCACCTTAGGTAACCCATGCAGGCGAAAAATCTCCCTGGAAAAGACCGTGGCCAGTTCCTGCGCTGTGGGTAATTTCCTGAGTGGAATGCAATGGCACATCTTGGAAAACCGATCGACGATCATGAGGATGACCGTATGACCCCGAGACACCGGGAGGTCTACAATAAAGTCCATCCCTAGATGTGACCAAGGACGCTCCCCATTGGGAATGGGTTGCAGAAGACCCAAAGGGAGATGCCGTGGAGACTTATTCTGGGCACAGATCGAACATGCCGCTACATAAGAGGCAATGTCGGCACGGAGGGTTGGCCACCAGAATAAGCGAGAGACGACCCAACACAGCTGGTTCTTCCCTGGATGCCCGGCAGTTTTGGCGTTATGGTAGGTACGCAGCAGGCGGGTGCGCAATCCCTCGGGTACGAAACATCTACCCTCCGGCCTCCCGGGAGGAGCATCAGTTTGAGCCGCCAAAATCTGCTCCCCAAGGGGAGAGGTCAGACTGGTGCGAATGGCAGCCAGGATCTGATCTGGAGGTATAAGTGAGATTGGGGAGCAGACTTACGAATGTGCCCCCGGGAAAGCGCATCCACCACGTACTCCTCCATGGCCTTATTCTCCGCAACCGAGAGAGGGTACACCCTGCCACGTGGAGGAGTGGCCCCGGGTTGCAGGGATATGGCGCAGTCGTAAGGACGATGCGGTGGTAAGGTACCAGCGCGTACCTTATCGAACACGTCCCGGTATTCCCCATAGTCGGTGGGCAACGCAGAGTCCGAGGAGGCACACAATACCTTAACCGGCCCCCGGATGCACCCGGCCCCACACTGTGGAGACCATGAGAGAATCTCGGCTGTTTGCCAATTGAAGGTTGGATTGTGCCTCTGGAGCCAGGGATACCCCAAAACCACCGAATAGTGTGGGGAAGAAATCACCTGAAAACAGGCCAACTCCCTGTGAACAGCCCCAATGGCTACCTCTATTGGCAGGGTCTCGTGGGTAACCTGCGGCGGCTGCAGGGGCCTGCCATCTATTGCTTCGAGAACCAATGGGGCAGCACGAGCCTGCAGGGGAATGGAGTGCTGCGCAGCAAACGAGCTGTCCAAGAACAACCCACCGGCCCCAGAGTCTACCAACGCCTGGGCCGTCACCGAGCCCCCTGTCCAAGAAAGGACCACGGTGATCAGTGGCTTATCCTTGCGGAACGCCGGGGATGAGGAAACTCCACCCAAGATCTGTCCCCGACATGATCTCAGGTGCGAGCGTTTCCCGGACGGACCGGACAAGACTGCCGAAAGTGCCCACCGAGGCCACAGTACAGGCAGCGACCCTCCCGACGCCGAGCGGCCCGCTCCCCCTCGGAAAGGCGAGCAAACCCCAGCTGCATGGGTTCCCCACCAGACAAGCTATCCCCAGGAGGCGTGGGAGGAGAGGGAGGAACGGGTGGGACAGAAAACGCAGGTGCCAGTCGATTGGAAGGCCTCCGCAGGCGTTCCCTGAGTGAAGGCCTCTCCCTGAGCCTGGTGTCAATCAGGATCAGGAAAGAGATGAGCTCCTCCAACACCACAGGCAGTTCCTTAGCTGCAATCTCGTCCTTCAATGAGTCAGAAAGACCATGGGAAAACGCAGCCACCAGAGCCTCATTGTTCCAACCGACCTCTGCCGCCAGGGTACGAAACTCTATAGCGTACTCGGCCACGGTCCGTGAACCCTGATGCATGGTCATGAGCAGCTTGGCCGCCGAGGCGGAACGAGCCGGTACGTCGAATACCCTACGGAAGGCATCGACAAAACCAGAAAAATCTTGAATCACCGGGTCGTTCCTCTCCCATAAGGGATTTGCCCAGGCCAAGGCCTTGTCTGAGAGTAGTGAGATGAGGAACCCCACCTTTGACCTCTCAGACGGAAAGGCGTGGGGTATTAATTCAAAATAAATACCCACCTGGTTGAGGAACCCACGACACTGACTCGGCTCACCCCCAAAGCGCTGTGGAAGAGGGGCTGAACCGGTCATACCTCTGGACACCGCGGGTGCCGCATCAGCCGCGGCGGTAGGCACAGCAAGCGGAACAGCAGCGGAAGCGACCACCGGAGCGACAACCGGCCTAATAACACCAGGAGTAAGGTGCGCGGTGCGTGCAAGCAGAGTTTGCAACGCCTGAGCGAACTGATCCAACAGGTGATCCTGTTGATCGAGTCTGGCGACTAGCATTGGGAGCGAAGGCGTGCCTGCACCGTCAGGGTTCACGGCACTTGTGTAATGTCAGGGCAGGAGCTGAGGAACGGACAGGCAGGCCTAACAATGTAACGCACTGGCTGACGACAACCACCACCCACAGACCGAAGTCCCTCAGGGCGCGGAGTCTAAGTCCCAGGCTGCCCTTCACCAGGGCCCCTGATGGTGGGGATGGACTTGACGCAGCCAGGAACCAGGTCGCGGCCCCCGAGACACCTCAGCTGCGGTAATGGCCGCCGCCAATGGCGTGTAGCTGGTGGAAGAGACAAAAGAGTAGTCAGACAAGCCGGGGTCAACAAAAACAGGACAGAACAGTACAGGACAGCAGACGAGAATCACAGGTCACGAGCCGGGTTCAGCAACAGAGGGTCAGATCAAAGGAGAATACAAAGAATAGTCAAGACAAGCCGAATCAGATACCAGGAGAGTCACGAGAGTCAGAACAGAGTAACAGCGACACAAAGACACAAGACACAAGTGCAAAGAGCATGTGCGGGCCACAGGCTTATATGTCATCAGCCACACCCCTCTGGAGGATGGACCACAGAAACCTGAAGGCATAAAAGGGCTCCCATCATGCACAGCAGAATCCAAGATGGACACCAGCACATGAAGTAACATAACCTCAGGGAAAAGGTAGGACCTTGACAGTCAGGCACTGATGTCGGGGGAGGGGGCCTGGCTCACAGTCTCCGCTCTAATTCATCCCAAAGGTGTTCTATGGGGTTGAGGTCAGGACTCTGTGCAGGACAGTCAAGTTCCTCCACCCCAAACTGGCTCCTCCATGTCTTTATGGACCTTGCTTTGTGCACTGGTGCGCAGTCATGTTGAAACAGGAAGGGGCCATCCCCAAACTCTTCCCACAAAGTTGGGAGCATGAAATTGTCCGACATGTCCTGGTATGCTGACACCTTAAGAGTTCCCTTCACTGGAACTAGGGGGCCAAGCCCAACACCTGAAAAACAACCCCACACCATAATCCCCCCTCCACCAAACTTTACACTTGGCACAATGCAGTCAGGCAAGTACCGTTCTCCTGGCCACCACCAAACCCAGACGCGTCCATCGAATTGCCAGACAGAGAAGTGTGACTGGTCACTCCAGAGAACACGCCTCCTCGGCTCTAGAGTCCAGTGGCGGCGTGCTTTACACCACGGCATCCAACGCTTTGCATTGCACTTGGTGATGGAAGGCTTGGATGCAGCTGCTCAGCCATGGAAACCCATTCCATGAAGCTCTCTACGCACTGTTGTTGGGCTCATCTGAAGGCCACACCAAGTTTGGAGGTCTTTAGCTATTGACTCTGCAGACAGTCGGCGACTTCTGCGCACTGTGCGCTTCAGCATGCGCTGACCCCGCTCTGTCATGTGACGTGGCCTACCACTTGGTGGCTGAGTGGCTGTTGTTCCCAGTTGCTTCCACTTTGTTATAATCCCACTAACAGTTGAGCGTGGAATATTTAGTAGCCAGGAAATGTCACGGATGGACTTATTGCCCAGGTGGCCACCTATCACGGGACCACGCTTGGAGTCACTGAGCTCCTGAGAGCGACCCATTCTTTCACCAATGTTTGTAGAAGCAGTCTGCATGCCTAGGGGCTTGATTGTATACACCTGTGTCCATGGAGGGGATTGGAACACCTGAGTCACATGATATGGAGAGGATTGGAACACCTGAATCCAATGATTGGGAGGGCGGGGCCAATACTTTTGACAATATAGTGTATATTAGACCTCATTAGTGTGTTTTGCTCAGTTCTGCAGAGCAGGATGTGTAGTATAATGGTGGCACAGTGGCTTAGTGGTTAGCACGCCAGCAAATGGGTCATGCGTTTGATTCCCGACCATGGTGCCTCCTGCATGGAGTTTGCATGTTCTCCCTGTGCTTGTGTGGGTTTCCTCCAGGTGCTCCGGTTTCCTCCCCCACTCCAAAGACATGCTGGTAGGTTAATTGGCTCCTGTCTAAATTGTCCCTAGTATGTGTATGTATGAAGGTGAGTTAGGGACCTTAGATTGTACACCCCTTGAGGGTTAGGGACCTTAGATTGTACACCCCTTGAGGGTTAGGGACCTTAGATTGTACACCCCTTGAGGGTTAGGGACCTTAGATTGTACGCCCCTTGAGGGTTAGGGACCTTAGATTGTACGCCCCTTGAGGGTCAGGGACCTTAGATTGTACGCCCCTTGAGGGTTAGGGACCTTAGATTGTACGCCCCTTGAGGGTTAGGGACCTTAGATTGTACACCGCTTGAGGGTTAGGGACCTTAGATTGTACACCCCTTGAGGGTCAGGGACCTTAGATTGTACACCCCTTGAGGGTTAGGGACCTTAGATTGTACGCCCCTTGAGGGTTAGGGACCTTAGATTGTACACCCCTTGAGGGTTAGGGACCTTAGATTGTACACCCCTTGAGGGTTAGGGACCTTAGATTGTACGCCCCTTGAGGGTCAGGGACCTTAGATTGTACGCCCCTTGAGGGTTAGGGACTGATGTGAATGTACAATATATATGTAAAGCGCTGCGTAAATTGACAGCACTATATAAGTACCTGAAATAAATAATCAATGACTATGTCATCCTTATGGAACCCATAGCAGTAATTTCTTATCTCGCCCTCCTATCTATCTGACTGGACAATCATTGACTTACAGGTTGTTTTTTGTTGTTTTTTGTTGTTTTTTTATTCTCCCTGGCTTGGTCTGGTTCTTCTCCGGGGGATTGCAGGGGGGGGGGGTGTTCAATACTTTTAGCAATATGGCGAAATTATGCACAGCATTGTCTCACTACAAATCCCAGCGTGTCCCGATATCTCATCTATATTGTATGAAACCCTCCTGGATAAGTTGCATAGACATGTTCATGCGCTGGGCGTGCCGTGTGTCTGCATTGTTCGCTGGCGCGATGTATAACAAAACCTCCGGACACACAGCAGGCAGAATGGTGTCAGGACCAGTCTGGTGATGTCCTCCGGATTAGTTTTTGTTACATTATACAGCGAAATAACTGTAAGCGAGAGATTATTTATTTAATCATTTTTAGAGTTTCGTGTTGCGTCTTGTCCGCCTTCGGTAACTTCACCGTGTTCTGCTTGCCAATCTGATATCCAACAGTCATCCTGCGACCAACGGCAAGCTGAACTCCGGCAGTACAGAGTGATATTGTAATGTCACCTGATTATGTTACAGAGATTACAGGGTATAGAGTTCCTCTTTAATCCCTTCACATGTATCCAGGGAGGTGTGGGACATTGCTATGGGCATTACTTCTCATATTAACATGTCACATTAAAGCACCACAAAATATAGAATAATAGGACAAAGTCTTTTTTGTTGGGGAAAGAGGAAATATACCGCTGGACCCTCAGGGTTAGCGCATTGGTATTACTGTCCTAAAGTCATTCTAAAATCTCTTTTTTTTAAAAAATAAAAATGAAATATGTTATTCTCACCCGCTCTGTGTAATGGTTTTGCACAGAGCAGCCCTGTTCCCCCTCTTCTAGGGTCCCCCGCCGGTACTCCTGCCCCCCCCCAAATATAAATGCTCCTTTTTACTGCAATATAGCACTGGGGTCAGTGGCGGTGAAAGTTGGGGATCTTGGCTTAGACACTGTAATTAGCTGCTGTGAATCTGGAGCAGACACTATGAAAGGACAAGTTGAACACAAGCGGTGATGTTCAAGCTTTTTATTTAAGTGTTACTAAACCCCGGACCCTGCATTCACTAAATCTGCTCTCCCCGGACCCTGCATTCACTATATCCGCTCTCCTCGGACCCTGCATTCACTATATCCGCTCTCCCCGGACCCCGCATTTACTACAGTTGTGGCCAAAATTATTCAACCCCCACTGAAATTGAGTGTTTTGGCCAGTTTGACATTGCTTTTGATCATTCAGTCATCTTGCTTACATTTACATTAAAGAGGCACTTGTAGGTCAGACAAATATAACATAACAGTTATAATGAAATAACCACAAATGTCTTTTCTGTGCTCACAGCATTATCAGTTTTATTCAACCCCCAAGTGACATTCAATCTTAGTACTTAGTACAGCATCCTTTTACAGTTATAACAGCTTTTAAACGTGAAGCATAGCTTGACACAAGTGTCTTGCAGCGATCTACGGGTATCTTCGCCCATTCTTCATGGGCAAAGGCCTCCAGTTCAGTCACATTCTTAGGCTTGCGCACTGCAACTGCTTTCTTTAAGTCCCACCAGAGGTTCTCAATCGGATTTAAGTCTGGTGACTGCGATGGCCACTCCAAAATGTTCCAGCCTTTCCTCTGCAACCATGCTCTAGTGGACTTGGAGGTATGCTTGGGATCATTGTCCTGTTGAAAGGTCCAACGTCTCCCAAGCCTCAGGTGTGTGACGGACTGCATCACGTTTCCATCCAATATCTCCTGGTACTGAAGAGAATTCATGGTACCTTGCACACGCTGAAGCTTCCCTGTACCTGCAGAAGCAAAACAGCCCCAAAGCATGATTGACCCTCCACCATGCTTCACAGTAGGCAAGGTGTTCTTTTCATCATAGGCCTTGTTCTTCCTCCTCCAAACATAGCGTTGATCCATGGGCCCAAACAGTTCTAATTTTGTTTCATCAGTCCACAGAACACTATCCCACAACTTTTGTGGTTTGTCCACATGGCTTTTGGCATACTGCAGTCGACTCTTCTTATTCTTTGGAGACAGCAAGGGGGTACGCCTGGGAGTTCTGGCACGGAGGCCTTCATTACGCAGTGTGCGTCTTATTGTCTGGGCTGAAACTTCTGTACCCACATCTGACAAATCTTTTCTCAGTTCCTCAGCAGTCACACGGGGACTTCTCTCCACTCTACGCTTCAGGTAGCGCACAGCAGTCGAAGTCAGCATCTTCTTTCTGCCACGACCAGGTAGCGTTTCAACAGTGCCCTTTGCCTTGAATTTGCGAATGATGCTTCCTAAGGTGTCTCTTGGTATGTTTAACATCTTTGCAATCTTCTTATAGCCATTGCCCTTCCTGTGAAGAGAAATCACCTCTTCTCTTGTCTTCCTGGACCATTCTCTTGCCTTCACCATGTTTGTAACCACACCAGTAAATGTCTAGAAGGAGCTGAGTATCACAGTCATTTTAAAGCTGCCTAATTGGTGCTTATTATGCTTGATTGCTGCTCGGTGACATCCACAGGTGTTTTCAATACCTGATGGAAAGCACCTGTATGAACCTCTGTTCTTCAGAGTGGTAGTCTTTAAGGGGTTGAATAATTGTGGCAATGAAGAAACCACATAAGAACCATTTACTACTGTATTACATAAACAATTGATGTCATTTTAGTTGCATTTGGGTAGTTACAACGTCCTTGTAGGATTTGATTCTGAATACAATTCCAAATGTACACTATAGTCCCTAAACCCCTTTACAGCATTGGGGGTTGAATAATTTTGGCCACAACTGTATATCTGCTCTCCCCGGACCCTGCATTCACTATATCTGCTCTCCCCGGACCCTGCATTCACTATATCCGCTCTCCCCGGACCCTGCATTCACTATATCCGCTCTCCCCGGACCCTGCATTCACTATATCTGCTCTCCCCGGACCCTGCATTCACTATATCTGCTCTCCCCGGACCCTGCATTCACTATATCCGCTCTCCCCGGACCCTGCATTCACTATATCCGCTCTCCCCGGACCCTGCATTCACTATATCCGCTCTCCCCGGACCCTGCATTTCCTATATCCGCTCTCCCCGGACCCTGCATTCACTATATCTGCTCTCCCCGGATCCTGCATTCACTCTTTCCGCTCTCCCCGGACCCTGCATTCACTATATCCGCTCTCCCCGGACCCTGCATTCACTATATCCGCTCTCCCCGGACCCCGCATTTACTATATCCGCTCTCCCCGGACCCTGCATTCACTATATCCGCTCTCCCCGGACCCTGCATTCACTATATCTGGTCTCCCTGGACCCCGCATTCACTATATCCGCTCTCCCCGGACCCTGCATTCACTATATCCGCTCTCCCCGGACCCTGCATTCACTATATCCGCTCTCCCCGGACCCCGCATTCACTATATCCGCTCTCCCCGGACCCCGCATTTACTATATCCGCTCTCCCCGGACCCCGCATTCACTATATCCGCTCTCCCCGGACCCTGCATTCACTATATCTGGTCTCCCCGGACCCTGCATTTCCTATATCCGCTCTCCCCGGACCCTGCATTCACTATATCTGCTCTCCCCGGATCCTGCATTCACTCTTTCCGCTCTCCCCGGACCCCGCATTCACTATATCCGCTCTCCCCGGACCCCGTATTCACTATATCTGTTCTCCCCGGACCCTGCGTTCACTATATTCGCTCTTCCCGGACCCTGCATTCACTATATCCGCTCTCCCCGGACCCCGCATTCACTATATCCGCTCTCCCCAGACCCCGCATTCACTATATTCGCTCTCCCCGGACCCTGCATTCACTATATCTGCTCTCCCTGGACCCTGCATTCACTATATCCGGTCTCCCTGGACCCTGCATTCACTATATCCGCTCTCCCCGGACCCTGCATTCACTCTATCAGCTCTCCCCGGACCCTGCATTCACTACATCCGCTCTCCCCGGACCCCGCATTCACTATATCCGCTCTCCCCAGACCCTGCATTCACTATATCTGGTCTCCCCGGACCCTGCATTCACTATATCCGCTTTCCCCGGACCCTGGGTTCACTATATTCGCTCTCCCCGGACCCTGCATTCACTATATCTGGTCTCCCCGGACCCTTCATTCACTATATCTGGTCTCCCCGGACCCTTCATTCACTATATCCGCTCACCCCGGACCTGCGTTCACTATATCCACTCTCCCTGGTCCCTGCATTCTTATATCCGGTCTCCCCGCACCCTTCATTCACTATATCCGGTCTCCGCGGACCCTGCATTCGCTATATCTGGTCTCCCCGGACCCTTCATTCACTATATCTGCTCTCCCCGGACCCTGCATTCACTATATCTGGTCTCCCCGGACCCCGCATTTACTATATCCGCTCTCCCCAGACTCTGCATTCACTATATCCGGTCTCCCAAGACCCCGTGTTCACTATATCCGGTCTCCCTGGACCCTGCATTCACTATATCCGGTCTCCCTGGACCCTGCATTCACTATATCTGACCTCCCCAGACTCTGCATTCACTATATCCGGTCTCCCAAGACCCCGTGTTCACTATATCCGGTCTCCCTGGACCCACCATTCACTCTATTCGGTCTCCCCGGACCCTGCATTCACTATATCTGACCTCCCCGGACCCTGCATTCACTCTATCCGCTCTTCCCGGACCCTGCATTCACTCTATCCGCTCTTCCCGGACCCCGCATTCACTATATCCGCTCTCCCTGGACCCTGCATTCACTATATCCGCTCTCCCCGGACCCTGCATTCACTATATCTGGTCTCCCCGGACCCTGCATTCACTATATCCGCTCTCCCCGGACCCTGCATTCATTATAACTGGTCCCCCACAGTACGCACAACATGGAAATGCAATTATTTTAGTAAATATAAACTGCTAAATACCTTTTTTCGTCAGCAGTATATAGCAGTCTTGTGATTTCTATCAGTGTCCAGCTGAGCACTGGTTAATCTTGTAGGAGGAGTTTTCATTCTCCTCTGACTGTCCTATGAGGCTGCATAACCCCTGACCCTCTGTATAGAGAGTGACTCCTAGAGCTTTGTACTATCAGCAGATGGATTGGGGACAGTAGAGGAAGGGGAGGATCAGAGAAGACAGAATCAAACAGCCTTTTTTCACAATGTAGAGGATTAACCCCTTAGGTAGAGCACTAAAAGCTTGTAATAAAGCTTGTAGGAGTTTGCATTCTCCCCTGATCAGGGGCGGACTGACAACTCATGCGGCCCCCGGGCAACAGGGGATCATGGGGCCCCTGTGTCCTTGCCCAAACTCAAAAAAGCCTATGAAAAAGGTACCAGGGGTATCTCATGGGGCCCCCTGCTGACCCCGGGCCCTCGGGCAGTGCCCGAGTTTCCAAATGGTCAGTCCGCCCCTGCCCCTGATTGTCCTATGAGGCTGCAGGACCCCTGACCCTGTGTCTGGATTGTACTGATTGGTCCTGTGCTGATCACATACACCCTCCCAAGAAAAAAAAAAAAACCTCTCTACCAATACACACCAAACTGAGCATGTGCAGTTTGCCCCCAAGGCTCTGTACTATCAGCAGATGGATTGGGGACAGGGGAGGATCAGAGAAGACAGGATCAAACATCTTTTTTTACACAATGAGGCAGATTAACCTCTTAGGTTCCACAGTGAGTATAACAAGCACGCTTTACTGCATCTACAGACTGATTGTACTGTTGTGGATTTAGTAACACTTTCTGTTTTGCTGGAGTCATCTGACTAGGCATGTTTATTGCTTGTCGGTGAAAGTTTCTTGTTTGATAAATAAAGATTTTATCTCAATATTTTGTAAATATTGTCAATGTCATTGATCATATAAACCACGATAAAAGCGCCATGGTCATTGAGTGCCGCGTGTCAGCCATTGACTCATTTATTCCATTGAGGCCATGCTGGTTGTGGCTAGTTGGAGTATTTATGGGTGGACAAAAGCAATGCCAAGTCTCCAGTATGAGAGGTGACTAGACTGCCAACGTCAGCCAAAACCTACTGCCCTTTTATATTGGACAAAACACATTCAGCACCATTCACAAACAGGGGCGGACTGACCATTTGGAAACTTGGGCACTGCCTGAGGGCCCGGGGTCAGAAGGGGGCCCCATGAGATGCCCCTGGTACCTTTTTCATAGACTTTTTTGAGTTTGGGCAAGGACACAGGGGCCCCATGATCCCCTATTGCCCGGGGGCCCCATGAGTTGTCAGTCCACCCCTGTTAGGGACCTTAGATTGTACGCCCCTTGAGGGTTAGGGACCTTAGATTGTACGCTCCTTGAGGGTTAGGGACCTTAGATTGTACACTCCTTGAGGTTTAGGGACCTTAGATTGTACGCCCCTTGAGGGTTAGGGACCTTAGATTGTACGCCCCTTGAGGGTTAGGGACCTTAGATTGTACGCCCCTTGAGGGTTAGGGACCTTAGATTGTACACCCTGCGAGGGTTAGGGACCTTCGATTGTACGCCCCTTGAGGGTTAGGGACCTTAGATTGTACGCTCCTTGAGGGTTAGGGACCTTAGATTGTACACCCTTTGAGGATTAGGGACCTTAGATTGTACACTCCTTGAGGTTTAGGGACCTTAGATTGTACGCTCCTTGAGGGTTAGGGACCTTAGATTGTACGCCCCTTGAGGGTTAGGGACCTTAGATTGTACACCCTGCGAGGGTTAGGGACCTTAGATTGTACACCCTTTGAGGGTTAGGGACCTTAGATTGTACGCCCCTTGAGGGTTAGGGACCTTAGATTGTACGCTCCTTGAGGGTTAGGGACCTTAGATTGTACACTCCTTGAGGGTTAGGGACCTTAGATTGTACACCCCTTGAGGGTTAGGGACCTTAGATTGTACACCCTTCGAGGGTTAGGGACCTTAGATTGTACACCCTTCGAGGGTTAGGGACCTTAGATTGTACACTCCTTGAGGGTTAGGGACCTTAGATTGTACGCCCCTTGAGGGTTAGGGACCTTAGATTGTACGCCCCTTGAGGGTTAGGGACCTTAGATTGTACGCCCCTTGAGGGTTAGGGACCTTAGATTGTACGCTCCTTGAGGGTTAGGGACCTTAGATTGTACACTCCTTGAGGGTTAGGGACCTTAGATTGTACACCCCTTGAGGGTTAGGGACCTTAGATTGTACGCTCCTTGAGGGTTAGGGACCTTAGATTGTACACTCCTTGAGGGTTAGGGACCTTAGATTGTACACCCTTCGAGGGTTAGGGACCTTAGATTGTACACTCCTTGAGGGTTAGGGACCTTAGATTGTATGCCCCTTGAGGGTTAGGGACCTTAGATTGTACAACCCTTGAGGGTTAGGGACCTTAGATTGTATGCCCCTTGAGGGTTAGGGACCTTAGGTTGCAGATTGAGTTGTCAGTCCGCCCCTGTTCACAAACATTTACAAAGCATTGGATAGGCTGGGCGGCACAGTGGTTTAGTGGTGCTCTAGCTCCCACCTAGTATAGGATGCTTGGTAAGTTTAGTTTTTTGGTGTGCTCTATATTCAGAGGAACAGTGATCATTCGCCTTGGTATGATCATGGTGTGACGGGAGTGACTTTGGGTGGGGGGCCCATGGAACACAGCCCCCTTTGGAGAGGTGGGGAGACCCCTGTCTCAGCTCCCCATATCTCTATTATGTGTAAGTCACCCTGTGCTTGTTAGGGGTACAGGGTGAAATGTTCTAATATTGGTGTGGGGGTTGTTCATTGTTTACTGCCATGTGGTCCCATTGTTCTATTGTGTGTCTTGCTTGGGAGCAAACTATTATGGGATGTATGTGTTTATGTGTATTGGCTTGGTGGGGGGTGTTTCCAGCAGCCCTCCTGATGGGACTGTCTGTTGGTGTGTGTCTCTTGTTGCTAGATTTGGTTTGCCCCACCCTGTGTCCTTATGCAGGGAGGTGGGTTGTTCCCTTGAATGTATATATCTTGTGTCTGTGTTAAAATAAAGCATTCCATTTCCTGTTTTAATATGAGTCTGGTGCTGTCTCGTCTTGTATGGCCAGCGGTGGTGTCCGTGGATCTGTGTTCGGACGGTGAAGCGGGATTCTAGCGGAAATACCCTAGTGCAGTCGGGGTCCGGTTCCGTTACACAAGGTTTCAAAGGATGGGATTTTGTTTCCCACTGCCTCTGGGAGAAGTTTCCAGCGCATAGGGCACAAAATTCAAATAACTGTCCTGAATATTTACCATGCACTGGCCAATCCCTGGGGAGGTGTGCCTAGAAGGTGGTCTGGGAGGTGGTAAATAGCCTGAAGCTCTGGGCAGAGTGCCTTTTCTCCATCAGGATGGATCTGTGAGCTTCAAGGAGCTGCCTGCCCCTAGAGCCCCTCTGGACTGAATGCTGGATTTTTCTGCCAAGGGATCGAGTTTGAGGATGTGGCTGCTCTAAGACTTGTGAGTAGAGACCTTGATTAACTCCCTGGAATAGTATAGCATTTCTTGTGGTCCCTAGCTATGAGACTTTACCTATTCTGGAGCTATCTCATGGTCCCCAGCTATGAGACATTAACTATTCTGAAGCTATCTTATGGTCCCCAGCTATGAGACTTTAACTGTTCTGGAGCTATCTCAGGGTCCCCAGCTATGAGACATTAACTATTCTGAAGCTATCTCATGGTCCCCAGCTATGAGACTTTAACTGTTCTGGAGCTATCTCAGGGTCCCCAGCTATGAGACATTAACTATTCTGGAGCTATCTCATGATCCCTAGCTATGAAACTTTAACTATTCTGGAGCTATCTTCTGGTCCCCAGTTATGAGACATTAAATATTCTGGAGTTATCTCATGGTCCCCAGCTATGAGACTTAACTACTCTGGAATAATCTCATGGTCCCCAGCTTTGAGACTTTAACTATTCTGGAGTTATTTCATGGTCCCCCATGATGAGGCATTAAAGGAAAAGTTCAGCTTCCATAATATGTTACACCCATGTTCAGGGTGTAACATGTATCATGTTATGAATGGACTGGCCCCTGCTCCCCCCCTCTCCCCAATTTTAAAAGCTATCAGGGGAACTTCTCTCCCCGCTAGCTGTCAAAATGTAAAAACAATGCAGCTGTGCAGGGCTCCGCCCACCCAGCTATGTCACTCATTCACAGTCCTCTGTGAATGAGAAAACTACAAGTCCCAACAGCCTTAGTAGCTGTCAGCTTGTAGTTCTCAATAAACTGCCACAGCACTGTGAGCGCTCTGGTAGCTCATTGATTCTCAATGTCAGTATATCTGCTTGCCCGTACATCCCATACTGCCATGCAGGAGTCCTGCATGGCACCAACAATCTGCTGATTGCTGGTGCTATGCTTTACAGGCTCCCAAAACAAAAAATAATAAATACACATTTTCTTACCTGCACAATTATTTGTCAAAAAGTGATCTTATACTTTTAACTATTCTAGAGCTATCTAACCATCCCCAGCTATGAGACTTAACTATTCTGGAGCTATCTAACCATCCCCATCTATGGGACATTGACTATTCTGGAGCTATCTAACCATCCCCAGCTATGAGACTTAACTATTCTGGAGCTATCTAACCATCCCCATCTATGGGACATTGACTATTCTGGAGCTATCTAACCATCCCCAGCTATGAGACTTAACTATTCTGGAGCTATCTAACCATCCCCATCTATGGGACATTGACTATTCTGGAGCTATCTAACCATCCCCAGCTATGAGACTTAACTATTCTGGAGCTATCTAACCATCCCCAGCTATGAGACTTAACTATTCTGGAGCTATCTCATAGTCCCCAGCTATGGGACATTGACTATTCTGGAGTAATTGGATGGTCCCCAGCTATGACACCTAATTATTCTGGTGTAATCTCATAGTCCCTAGCTATGGGACATTAACTATTCTGAAGAAATCTCATGGTCCCCAGCTATGAGATTTAACTATTCTGGAGTAATCTCATAGTTCCCAACAAATTGCTTTGCTGGTTTTTTTTTTCCTTCCTCTGGATCAACTGTGGGTGTAGGATTATAACTTTTTTTTTCTTTTTATTGGTTGAACTGGATGGACTTTTGTCTTTTTTTAGCCATACTAACTATGTAACTATATATATATATATATACCTAGAGGTCTTCTTTAAGACAAATTATGACCTACACTTGATGGCCACTTTATGAGGTCCACCTTGCTAGTACCGAATTGGACCCCCTTTTGCCTTCAGAACTGCCATAATTCTTCTTGGCATAGATTCAACAAGGTGTTGGAAACATTCCTCAGAGATTTTGGTCCATATTGACATGAGTTACTGTTGCCTTTCTATCATCTCCAACCAGTCTACCCATTCTCCTCTGACCTCAACATCAACAAGGCATTTGCCTCCACACAACTGCCACTCACTGGATATTTTCTCTTTTTCAGACCATTCTCTGTAAATCCAAGATGGTTGTGTGTGAAAATTCCAGTAGATCAGAAGACCAGACTGGCACCAACAATCATGCCACGTTCAAAGTCACTTAAATCCTCTTTCCTCCCCATTCTGATGCTCGGTTTGAACCTCAGTAAATCGTCTTCATCACGTCTAGATGCCTAAATTCATTGAGTTACTGCCATGCGATTGGCTGATTGGCAATTTGTGTTACCAAGCAATTGAACAGGTTGACCTAATAAAGAGGCCGTTGGGTGTGCGAAGGCATTTTCGTCCACACAACTGCCACTCACTGGATATTTTCTCTTTTCCAGACCATTCTCTGTAAACCCTAGAGATGGTTGTGCATGAAAATCCAACAGCCATGCCACATTCAAGGTCACTTAAATCCCCTTTGTTTCCAATTCTGATCCTCGGTTTGAACTTCATCAAGTCGTCTTCACCACGTCTAGATGCCTAAATGCATTGAGTTACTGCCATGTGATTGGCTGATTAGCAATTTGTGTTACCAAGCAATTTAACAGGTGGACCTAATGAAGTGGCCGGTGGCTGTATTTATTAGCCATAAAGGTATTTTACACAACAAATCCAAGTCAGTGTAGATGTTTTTGGTTCCCTTTGGGCCATCTCTCCAAAATCTGTCTGGTTCTACATTCTCCTAGATCCCTGGTGGTCAATCTGCAGCCCAAGGGCCGCATAATGCCCTTCAATATATGATGTGCAGCCCTCAGGCCTCAGCAGTCTGCAGTGGAAACATTGATAAGGGTAATAGCATTGATCTCTACTATTCTCAGATAACACGTTCCCAATTTGTATTGTCTTCTGTTGCATGTCCCCAACCAATAATGTCTCCTGTCC
This sequence comes from Staurois parvus, assembly GCF_062004578.1. Lineage (NCBI taxonomy): Eukaryota > Metazoa > Chordata > Amphibia > Anura > Ranidae > Staurois > Staurois parvus. The sequence goes on from NW_028320595.1 coordinate 503,871, forward strand.
ACCCTCTCTGACCTTCATTTCCTCTATTAGGTCAGCAGTTTCAGACAGTCCTCTCTAGCATGACATACAGTTGTGTTCAAAATAATAGCAGTCAGACATCACTAACCGGATCAATCACTGTTTTTGGTGGAAATGATATCTCTACATGGCAAATAATTTCCTAGCAGGTGTAGTAGAGTAATAGAAATCCAACAGACCCAACAGTCATGACATGCATGCTGCTGATTCTGTGTCATTGAATCACTCATTGAAAGGGGCGTGTTCAAAATAATAGCAGTGTGGAGTTCTATTAGTGAGGTCATTCATTCTTTGAAAAACAGGTGGCAATTATTGCCCTTATTTAAGGAAGGAAGGCAGCAAATGTTGGACATGCTGGTTACAGTGCATTTCTCTCTGAAATTCTGAGGAAAATGGGTCGTTCCAGACATTGTTCAGAAGAACAGCGTACCTTGATTAAAAAGTTGATTGGAGAGGGGAAAACATATAAAGAAGTGCAGAAAATGATCGGCTGCTCAGCTAAAATGATCGCAAATGCTTTAAAATGGCAACCAAAACCTGAAAGACGTGGAAGAAAGCGAAAAACTACCATTGGAATGGATAGAAGAATAGCCAAAATGGGGCGGACTCAGCCAACAATCAGCTCCAGGAAGATGAAAGAAGGTGTGACGTTCCCTGTGAGGACTGTTACAATTAGAAGACGCCGATGTGAAGCCAAGCTATCTGCAAGAAGTCCCCGCAAAGTCCCACTGTTGGGAAAAAGACGTGTGCTGAAGAGCACATTGACCGGCCTAAAGAGAAATGGCGCAACATTTTGTGGACTGATGGAAGTAAGATTGTTCTTTTTGGGTCTAGTGGGCGGAGACAGTTTGTCAGACGACCCCCAAACACTGAATTCAAGCCACAGTACACTGTGAAGACAGTGAAGCATGGTGGTGCAAGAATCATGATATGGGGATGTTTCTCATACTACGGTGTTGGGCCTATTTATCGCATACCAGGGATCATGGATCAGTTTGAATCCATCAGAATACTTGAAGAGGTCATGCTGCCTTATGCTGAAGAGGAAATGCCCTTGAAATGGGGGTTCCAACAAGACAACCACCCCAAACACACCAGTAAACGTGCAACATCTTGGTTCCAGACCAACAAGATGGACGTTATGGAGTGGCCAGCCCGATCCCCGGATCTTAATCCAATAGAAAACTTGTGGGGTGACATCAAAAATGCCGTTTCTGAGGCAAAACCAAGAAATAGAGAAGAACTGTGGAATGTGGTCCAATCATCCTGGGCTGGAATACCTGATCACAGGGGCCAGAAGTTGGGTGACTCCATGCAACACAGATGTACAGCAGTTGTCAGGAACAGTGCGACTACAACCAAATATTCATGAAGTCATTCAAAGGAAAGCAAAATCTTCAAACATTTCTCAGTTTATATAGTGAATGTTTGAGTTTGTAAAGAAGAATACAAACACTGCTATTTTTTGAACCGTTTAATATTCACCTTTCTTCAATTTTTTTAGAGGAACAACACAAATTTGATGTATTTTTCTTCATGTTGTGATTTGGAATAGAATGTGTCGTGTTCCCAATGCATTTGTGTGGATGGAAATAAAAGCTATTAGAAGGATTTTCAGCTTAAGGCTGGCCATACATTATACAATTATCTGCAGATTTTCTGCCCAATTTCCTTTAGATTTACCTTCAACTATGTAGTGCAAGGGCCTGCCTAATTGGATACAACTGAAAGTGTTGTTTAGGTTTGTCCTCCTATTATATGGTTTTTGGTAAATCTAAACCAAAAATCTGCAGATAATTGTATAATGTATGGCCAGCCTTAGTCACTTTTTTCAACACACTGCTATTATTTTGAACACAACTGTATATTGAACCCTTTGGTGATGTCAGGGGCAACATTTGACCTCATGAGTTGACAACCACTGTTCTAGATCACAAGGTACTAATTTGAAGTTACAGGAGTTCACTTTTTGTCAGACAGTGAAGTCATCAGAGAGGAAATAGCTGAAACATGTCATAACATAGAAGTGTACATGTCCCGCACCTGTCAGTATAGTAACAACATATTGATAAATCGGCTCGTCCATTGGGAATTGGAATCCACCAATCAGTGTCCTCGTTGCCTAATCCAGACAAGTGTAATGTCACACTTCCTCTAATTAGTCGGATTTCCCCGAGGCGGCAGAATGTGGCCGAGCTGTTTAAGTGTCAGACAATAATCAGAATAAATCAGAATATATTATGAAGCTGGCTGTTCAGCCCCGGCCTGGGGTTTCCTCTGTCAGCCGGCAGCGTTAATAATTGCTTCTTATTTTCTCTGTTTGACATGATAATGATCCCCGGGGCCGAGGAGAGCGCCGGAGACTGCAGAAAGGGACGGGTCCCCAAGGGCCGCTAATAATAATAATGATAATGATATGAAATATTCAACGCTCCGAGAGGAAGTGCCCTGTGTGCGCAGACAGATCTGGTTACAGGACAGGAAGAGGTGAATCAGATGATTCAGCTGAATGGTAAATTGGACAAAGAGCAGAATGAAGAGACCTTCATACACCCAACGGCCTCTTCATTAGGTCAACCTGTTCCATTGCTTGGTAACACAAATTGCTAATCAGCCAATCGCATGGCAGTAACTCAATGCATTTAGGCATCTAGACGTGGTGAAGACGACTTGATGAAGTTCAAACCGAGGATCAGAATTGGAAACAAAGGGGATTTAAGTGACCTTGAATGTGGCATGGCTGTTGGATTTTCATGCACAACCATCTCTAGGGTTTACAGAGAATGGTCTGGAAAAGAGAAAATATCCAGTGAGTGGCAGTTGTGTGGACGAAAATGCCTTCGTACACCCAACGGCCTCTTTATTAGGTCAACCTGTTCAATTGCTTGGTAACACAAATTGCCAATCAGCCAATCGCATGGCAGTAACTCAATGCATTTAGGCATCTAGATGTGATGAAGACGATTTACTGAGGTTCAAACCGAGCATCAGAATGGGGAGGAAAGGGGATTTAAGTGACTTTGAACGTTGCATGATTGTTGGTGCCAGACGGGCTGGTCTTCTGATCTACTGGGATTTTCACACACAACCATCTTGGGTTTATAGAGAATGGTCTGAAAAAGAGAAAATATCCAGTGAGTGGCAGTTGTGTGGAGGCAAATGCCTTGTTGATGTCAGAGGTCAGAGGAGAATGGGCAGACTGGTCCCAGATGATAGAAAGGCAACAGTAACTCAAATAACCACTCGTTACGACCAAGGTATGCAGAATACCATCTGTGAACGCACAACACGTCCAACCTTGAAGCCGATGGGCTACAGCAGCAGAAGACTACACCGGGTGCCACTCCTGTCAGCTAAGAACAGGAAACTGAGGCTACAATTCGCAAAATTGGACAATAGAAGATTGAAAACATGTTGCTGGGTCTGATGATTCTCGATTTCAGCTGCGACATTCAGATGGTGGGGTCAGAATTTGGCGTAAACAAATTCTGGAGAGTGGCAAGTACACGCTATATGGGGATATGCTTTGTTCATTTTTCATTTCAGAGGTTTACAATCACTTTAATTTTGGAAGGTTAAGGAGGGTTCCTTTACTCGCTGTTCTTGATAGGTGCACCGTGGCTCGAAGGGAGGAGTCGGTGTACAAGGCTGCAGGAAGTACCCCCTTAGGAGAAAGGCATGCACACAATTGCCAACTTTAGAGGCCGTTTTTTTTACAAACTTTTGGTTATGTTGTATCCTAACACAAGTAGTGTTGTCAGAAATATTTTGCCATGATTGTGGTTTTGTGATGTAAGGTCTGTTAGATTGGTGGTTTTATTTTCTGAAGGGTTAGGTTGGATGCCGTATTTAGCATAGATGCCAGTTCTGGATACACTGACAGCTCTGATTGCTCCCCTATTAATTCTCACTCTTACCCTGTGTAACACCCTCCTGGTTAGCTAGGGGGAGCTCTAGTTTAATTCTCAGCTAGAAAGACTGAGTAGCAACCTGGGTGTGATAGCCAGGTGGGTCAATTTGCGGTCAGAGCTGAGAGGCTATGCAAACCAGCTCTCTGGGACTTCCCCCTGCTCTAGAACTTTGGAGAAAGATCTAGAAGCAGTGGGAGGAGGTGAAGAGTGGCTGCTCTGTACTCTTAGAGGACCCTGGTCAATCCCAAACAGAAGGCTTGGCAAGGGGCCACGACAGCCTTTAAGGGTAACAGAGCCTGCGGAGCAACAGGAGAGTTTGGGTGGAAGATGAGAAAGTGAGGCTAGAGAGCAGGAGCCTAGGAGGGGGCCCAGATGGAGGGGAGCTCACCACCAGGCAGGAAGTTTGGAAGGAGGAAAGCTTGGGACTTCACCGGCCCTCAGAGAGAGGACCACCTGTGTGCCAGGGAAGGCGCGGTCCAGCTAGAAGGCCTGGTAGCAGCCACCGTACCACCAGCTACACAAGAGAAGTACTTAGTGAGTACTCCTGCACCCCCTGGGCCAGAAGGGGAAGGAGCACTCTGGTGGGAAACCAGATTAGCAACTATCTAGGACTGTCTTCCCTTAAAGCGACAAGCACTGAATCCCCTGCTCTGGGATTTGCCCAGATTGGCTGGATTAGGAGAATCTAGGGTCTGGGATGGTACAACCGGAGATGCTGGCTAGCTCTCCAAGAAGAGGATTTCTGCTGGAAAAAAAACTTGTATATAGTTCCAGGAAGTTGTCCTCGGTCCATTGGGCATCCCGTACACCCCTAACTCTATCCCAGTTCAAATCCCCTAATAAAACTTAAAAATAAAACTCAAGGACTGGTTACTGTCTCCTGAATGACAGTTATTGTGAAAATGCGTGTTACCTGGCTGTGCAGGACTATAGGGGGACCCAAAACTTTTGCAACTCCTTAGGGGGTAGTGCTACACCTGCATAGAATGTTCAGATTTTTTAGTTTCCATTTCACCTTGTTACACTTTCCGCTCCAGCTCCAAGTTACTTTTGCTTATAGCCCTGATGAAGCGGATGCAGATCCCTGAAATGCATTGGCTTACCTCGAGCCTTAAGTAAACATCCCAACCATATAAAGATTGCAGTGGTATAGAGTATTCCTTTAGACACGGGTACTGCTCTACTGATGGAGCAAAGCACCCATGTTTCTTTTGGGATACTGATATCTTTAAATTGTCAAGCCAGCAGCTTACTATTATACTTCATACAGAGTACATCCAGTGCCCATAGACACCATATATCTCCAATATAGCAATATACTGTAGGTGCACAGGTACTGACCTTGGTGCCCTGACATTGACTCTGATGCCCTAACACTGATCCTACTGTCATTGACTTCAGTCCTCCGACACAGACTGTCAGGAATAGACTCGCCAATGGTGGTGGGACTCACCTGCCTTGTGGGCTGCAGTACCAAGGCTGGCCAGCGGGTGCTCTCAGCAGCCAGAATCTCACTCCTGCAATCAGGCCATCACCTGAGGCTGATTGCAGGAGGTGTATTTAAGCAGGACCAGGCCTGTGATCAGTGCCTTGGTGTATGTTTCCCATGAGCCCCTGTATCTGCATCCTGTCTGCTTCCTGCCTTGATCCTGCTTTGATCCTGACTCTGCACCTAACTCTGAACGAACTCCGCCTGTCCTGACCTCGGCTATTCCTGACCACTCTTCCGCTCGCTCCTGGTACCCTGTTTGCCCGTTAGCTACCGACCCGGCCCGCCTGACTACGTTGTGCTCCATATATATATATCAGTTTAGGTTTGGGTTTGTTTCACCTTGTTTTATGTATTGTGTTAGTTTTGGGTTTGGTTTGTTGCACTGCGTTTATGTTTGTGTTGCCCTTAATAAATTATCTTGTTTACATGCTATACCTGAAGTCTGTGTTTCCCTGTGTCAGTCCACACACCTCTGGTCATTCCCGGAGCCCTGACACAGACTCTAGTGCCCTGATACTGACATCAGTACCTTGACTTCAGTACCTTCACACAGACCCTGTTGCCCTGCCACCAGGGGTGTAGATAAAAGGGGGGATACGGGGGTCCAAACCCTACCAGAGCATCTAAGTAGACATGTGCAGAACAAATAAAAATGTGTTTCATTTCGTGTCGATTTGTTAAAGTGGTTGTAAACCCCAAAAACACCCATAAGCTGCAAAGCAGGACAATTCATCCACCCCTAGTCTGCCTGGAAAAGGACCTGGCATTCTTCTGCTGTCTTCCTCTTTATCCCTCATTGAACAAATCTGTCATAGGTCATAAAATGGTGTTGCCACGCTCCCTCTCCTTTGATTGACAGCCTACATAAATATACTCATGCACACATCTCTATCCCCCTCACCCTCCTGCTGCCCCTGGATTGGCAGCTCTGTTCCTCAGCATTGTGAAAGGGGAGGAAGTCAGGTGGGGCATGGGGATGAGGGCGTGAAGAGAGGATGGGGAGTCTGATGACGTCACTGGTAAATCGCCAAGCTCCGGACTGCCGCCACACCCACAGAAAGGGACACCTTCGGAGGGCTACATCACAAACACGGAAAGACAGAAAAATGTTTTGAATAGGCGAGCAGACTCAGAGCACATGAGGGTATGTAAGGATGGCAGTCTCCCTCATTACACCAACATTGGGTTTACAACCACTTTAAGTTACTAATTTCATTTTGTTACATTCGTAACAAATTTGTTTTGTTTTGTTTAGTCTTGTTTCATTGATTCGTTTTGTTTTTAACCAAATTAAAATTTTTCAAATGGATTCAAAGTATTCGAATCAAATTTGAATTGCATATATCGACTAGATCCAAATTGATTGTGAAAAATAGCTGGTTCTATTCTATTCGAAATTCAAATTTCAGAAAACAGCTATATTCATTTTATTCTATTCTGTTTTTTTCTATTCTATGCTATTCTTTTATATTCCATTATTTTATATTCTATTGTTTTCGTCAATTTCTTTTCTATTCAATGTTATTCTATTCTATTCTTTTATATTCAATTCCTTTATTCCCTATACTCTTCTATTCTATTCCACTCTATTTTTGTTCTATTCTATTGTTTTCGATTTTTGGAAGATGGATATATTCTTTCTATTTTATTCTGTTCTAGTCTCTTTAAAATACTATTCTATTTGAAATTCTAATTTTGAAATTTGAATTTTGGAGGACTGCATTATTCTTTCTTTTTTATTCTAGTCTATTCTAATCTTTCTATTTTTTTTATTCTATTATATTATATTCTTTTCTATTGTATGGGCAGCACAGTGGCTAAATGGTTAGCACTTTCACCTGGCAGTACTCGGGTCGTTGGTTCAAATCCCAACCATGGCACCTCCTGCCTGGAGCTTGCATGTTCTCTCTGTACCTGCGTGGGCTTCCTCTGGGTATTCCAGTTTCCCCCCACATGCCAAAGACATGCTGGTAGATTAACCACTTGCTGTCTGGCTGCTGTATATAAACAGCCGGATGGTGACAGTCTAGGGGTGGGTTGCCGTTTATAAATGGCAACCGCCATTTTTGACTGTGCACGCTCCCTGGGAGTGCGCAGCACCGCGATCCGGTGCTCGCTGTGTCCTCCGGACACAGTGGAACACCGATCGTCGTACGGGACCTCTATGCGAGGTCCCGATCATGTGATCACTGATTGGCCAATCAGTGATCACATGCAGAGTAGTAAGCAAGATATCACTTCTGACATCATTGCTTACTACGTGTGAAATCTGTGAATGATCACCGAGGTCACATGGTACAGGGCTATTCACAACAGCCTTGTACCATGTGACAAGCTGTGACCAATCACAGCTCACACAGTAGTTCTCAATGGCTGCAAGAATGCATCCAGAGAGAAGGAGAAATGATTGCTTTTACAGCCTTTATGGGTGTAAAAGCAATCAGTGTAAAAAAAAAAAAAAAAATTATCACCCCCCACAAGTAGTACAGTGTCACCATGGTGATACTGTACTGCTAGGGTGACATTATGTAGGGAAAAAAAACCATAAATAATTATATAAAAAAAAAATAAATGTAAAAATAAATTAAGAAAATTATAATTTTTGGTTATAAACTAATTTGGATAATGTTTTTTTTTACTAAAAAGATAAAAGAATAAATTTTGGCCAGGATTTATGATGAAATATTATTTATTTGCAAAATTTTATAAGAAAAACACTTTTTTTCAAAATTTTTGGACATTTTTTATTTATATAGCAAAAAAAATAAAAATCTTAGTGGTGGATAAATACCACCAAAATAAAGCTTTATCTGTCTAAAAAAATGCTAAAAATTTCAAATGGGTACAGTGTTGCATGACCGCGCAATTGTCATTCAAAGTGTGATAGCGCTGAAAGCTGAAAATTGGCCTGGACTGGAAGGGGGGGAAAGTGTCTGGACTGGAAGGGGGTGAAAGTGTCCGGACTGGAAGGGGGGGAAAGTGTCCAGACTGGAAGGAGGTGAAAGTGTCCGGACTGGAAGGGGGGGGAAAGTGTCCGGACTGGAAGGGGGTGAAAGTGTCCGGACTGGAAGGGGGTGAAAGTGTCCGGACTGGAAGGGGGGGAAAGTGTCCGGACTGGAAGGGGGGGGAAAGTGTCCGGACTGGAAGGGGGGGAAAGTGTCCGGACTGGAAGGAGGTGAAAGTGTTCGGACTGGAAGGGGGGGAAAGTGTCCGGACTGGAAGGGGGTGAAAGTGTCCGGACTGGAAGGGGGGGAAAGTGTCCGGACTGGAAGGGGGGGAAAGTGTCCGGACTGGAAGGGGGTGAAAGTGTCCGGACTGGAAGGGGGGGAAAGTGTCCGGACTGGAAGGGGGTGAAAGTGTCCGGACTGGAAGGGGGGGAAAGTGTCCGGACTGGAAGGGGGGGAAAGTGTCCGGACTGGAAGGGGGGGAAAGTGTCCGGACTGGAAGGGGTTAATTGGCTCCTGTCTACATTGTCCCTAGTATGTGTATGTATGAATGTGAGTTAGGGACCTTAGATTGTACGCCCCTTGAGGGTTAGGGACTGATGGGAATGTATAATATATATGTAAAGCGCTGCGTAAATTGACAGCAATATATAAGTACCTGAAATAAATAAATATTGTGTTCCTTTATATTCTATGTCATTCTCTTTTTTTTTTCTATTCCATTCTGTTCTTCTCAAAATTCGAATTTCTAGAGATGACTATATTCTAATACTAAGACACACTTTGAAGGAAATCAGCAATAGTCAGTAATTTGTTTATATTTTAAATTTGCTATCAATTTTGTTTTCTAATTTGGATAATTTGTTATTTCAGATGAAATGCTCATTTCTTATTTCAGATTTAAATTAATTACTATTGTAATTCAGAAATTTGGATACAATTGAATCTCCAAAAAACAAAAATTTAGTCCGAATTTCGATTCAGGACAAAAGGAACCGCTCATGTCTACATCCAAGTGGCCACAACTAACACTTAAACTGCAATGTCAGTTGGCAGGCAGCAGCCGTTCAGAGAGCGGGAAGCTCTTTTTTATCTCCTCCTTGGCTCCTGTAACATGACACAGCTGAGGGATGACCAGGGGCGGACTGACAACTCATGGGGCCCCCGGGCAATAGGGGATCATGGGGCCCCTGTGTCCTTGCCCAAACTCAAATAAGCCTATGAAAAAGGTACCAGGGGCATCTCATGGGGCCCCTACTGACCCCGGGCCCTCGGGCAGTGCCCGAGTTTCCAAATGGTCAGTCCGCCCCTGGGGATGACTTCCCCTGACTGAGCTCACTCCGAAATGCCTTGTTTTGTTAGTGGGAGACTGGGGTGGGAGATTTGTACTGGGGAGATCTGTACTTGGGGAAGCTGGACTGGGGAGGGGGGACCTTTATTGGAAGAAGGGAGTCTTTACTAGTTGAGGGGAGAGGTCTGTACTGCTAAGGGATCTATACTGGGGGGGGGATCTGTACTGCTTGGTGATCTAGACTGGGGGGAGATCTGTACTGGGATGTGAGATTTGTACTGGGAGGGAGATTCATACTTAGGGGAGGCTGTACAGGGGGGGAATCATTACTGGAGGAAGGGAATCTTTACTAGTTGGGGGAGAGGTCTGTACTGCTTGGGGATCTATATTGGGGGGAGTCTATATTGGGGGGAGATCTGTAGTGGGGTGGTTGATTTGTACTGAGAGGGAGATCATACTTGGGGAAGATGTGCTGGGGAGGAATCTTTACTGGAGGGAGGGGACCTATATACTAGTTGCACACAGTGAGTAAGCTCAGGTTTTAGGACCCTCTCACTGTGAAATTTTTCCACACTCACAATTTACTTCTAGGTGCCAAAGGCTGAAGCCCTCCTCCAGTAAAAAAAAATATCTCCCTGATTGACCTTGATGCGCTGATTCTGACCCCATTGCAAGTACCTACATAGGCGCCCACTGCAGTTTGGCCAGTTGGGTGATTCTCCTATTGGTAATGCTGTTCAGCCTGTTAACCTTTTGTTGTCTGTGACTTTTAGTAGCAGATTGAGGTCCCCCCCCCCCCCCCCCCAATAACACTGACCTCAGTGCCCTGACATGGTGATGGTGCTGCATGATGAAGGCGCGGAATCATTTTCTTGCTGCTGATTAATATTCACAGAGTCCTGGGTTGCTAAATGTGCTAAATCCACCCCATCCTTACTCTGCATTGTTCACAGCAGCCGGGCATGATGCAACATTTGGGGGAGATTGCACACGTCCATGGCACACTGTGAGAATTCATCTCCTTCATTCTCCTTTTCTGCATTCATTTCCAATAAAAGATTCTCTCCTCCAATACTTTCCTGATTTACACCCCCATCTGCACAATGATGGTCTGTGTGTTCAGGGGATACCTAATCTACTGTACAGTGCCAGAGAGGAAGATAGAGACCCGGTAGCTGAGAGCAAAGATACAAAAATAATTAGTGTGATTGTGGTGGGACATTAGAGTGTAAGCTCTTCTGGTGCAAAGACTGATGTGAATGTCTCAGTGTCCTTTATAGAGCTCTAACAAATGTCCGAGCTACAGTATATGCACGTTGTAAATGTATAATACTAGTGTGTGACTGTGGTCAGACTTTGCAGTGTAAGCTCCTCAGGTGTTCCTTTGACACTGACCCCGGTACCTTGACATTAACTTTGGTGCCCTGACACTGACCCCAGTACCCTGAGACTGGCTCTGGTGCCCAGACACTGACTTTGTTGTTTTGACACTGACCTGGTGCCCTGACACTGGTTCTAGGGGCCTGATCTGATACTGACTCTGGTGCCCTGACACTGACCCCAATGCATTGACACTGACCTTGGTGCCCTGACACTCTCCCTCATGCCCCAACACTGACCCCAGTACCCTGAGACTTGCTCTGTGACCCTGATGCAGACTCCGGTTCCCTGACACCAGTTCCTTAAAACTGGCTCCAGTGCCTTGGCACTAACCTCGGTGCCCTCATACTGACCTGGGGCCCTGACACTGACAACAGTTCCTTGACACTGACCTTGGTGCCTTGACACTGACCTTAATTTCTTGACACTGATTCCAGTACCTTGACAGTGACCTTGGTGCCTTGACACTGACCTTCATGTCTTGACACTGATACACTGACACTGATCCCAGTACCCTGAGACTGGCTCTGATGCCCTCATACTGACCCTGATACACTGACGCTGACCCTAGTACCCTCAGACTGGCTCTGGTGCTGTGACCCTGACTTTGGTGTTTCGACACTGACCTGGTGCCCTGAGACTGGTTCTGGGATGCTGACGCTGACTCTGGTGCCCTGACCACTGACACCAGTTCCTTGGCACTGACCCCAATGCCTTGACATTGACCTTGGTGCCTTGATACTAACCCTCAGGCCCTGACACTGACCCCAGTATCCTGAGACTTGCTCTGGAACCCTGACACAGACTCTGGTGCCCTGACACCAGTTCCTTGACACTGACCCCGGTGCCTTGGCACTAACCTCAGTGCCCTGACACTGACCTGGGGCCCTGACACTGACTCTGGTGCCCTGATACTGACCCCTCTTTCTTGACACTGACCATAGTTCCTTGGCACTGATCCTAGTACCTTGACACTGACCTTGGTACCTTGATACTGACCTTCCTGTCTTGACACTGACCCTAGTTCCTTGACACTGATCCTAGTACCTTGACACGGACCTTGGTGCCTTGACACTGACCTTCCTGTCTTGACACTGATTCCACAGCACTTACCCCAGTACCCTGAGGCTGGCTCTGGTGCCCCCACACTGACCCTGATACACTGATTCTAATGCCCTGACACTTACCTCTATGCCCAGTTGACAAATGCAGTTGAGGTAATTGGGTGATTCCACTGCTGGTGATGCTGCTCAGCCACATAACTTGTTTATGACCCTTAGAACTACGCAGCATTTATAAAGGTTTATTGCAGTAAGTTTCAGCATTTGTATTAGACATCCTGGTTCCCTTAGCACCCCTGTCAGAGCTCAGTGCATCTATGAATGGCACATACATGATTTCTTTCCAGCCTCCAATTCAATTCAATTCAGAGATTGGTGTGGGCATCTAATCAGCAGACTGAAGCATGGTCACCTAGAGGTGGGGGAGCTTGCATAGCCCTGATGAAGTTCTCCACTTTCTAAAAGTCTGGAATTTTTGCCAAATCCAAGGAGGAATGAAGTGGCCGGTGACGACAGAACAATATGATATCACCTACAAATGCTGAGGCTTCAATAAATTAACTTTTACAGAGTGTGGGCTGGCTTTAACCTTGACACTTTTCTCATTTGAAGAAGATTTTTTTCATTGTGATAGAGGCATTGACAACACAACATTGCATCATTCAGTAGCATTAGATAAAGTCTTAAGTCTTTAGTAGTTTATCTATTATCTGTAGTCTTCCAACCAACATCCAGAACTCACAAGGCAGATATAGGTCATTAGAATATCCAAGGTGAAAGGTGAAAGGCAAAGTGCGCTACTGCCACCTACTGAATGGAAGGGCCAGCCCCAAAATACTGAATTTTAGTCAAACCTCATAAATTTATCCAAAGCTGTTTATATTTGATGAACCCATTGAGATTAATGTTTATTAGCTGTGTCCTAGTTATTCCAACACAACTACATACTTTGGAAGTCAAACGGAGTCCTGGAAGCCAAACTCTCTGACGTTCCTCCATGACTTTGTATGTGGAAAGAATGTAAAGTGCTATGTATACATTTACTGTGTGGGCAGCCAGTTCTGCAAAGGACCAATCCATACAGAAATGGTTTGTTTTATGTATTGTATACCTCTGAGAAAGTCTAGTAGTGAGACCACTGTGATGGAGTTCCAAGGAACTTGACATTCATCTAATTTGTCAATGTGATACCAGTAGGAATGTTGACATTGACAACACAACGTTACATTGTTCATTAGCTTTAGATGAAACTGTCTTAGCCGTATTTCTAATATCTTTAGTCCTCCTGTCAACATCCAGAACTCATAAGGCAGATACAGGGCCATCAGCATATCCAATGTCTCCCATGAAGGATAAAGGTGAAAGGCAAAGTGTGCTACTACCAGCTACTGAAAGGAAAGGCCAGTCCCAAAAATTTAAATTTCAGTCTAACCTCATTGACGTAATTTATGCAGAACTGTTTGCATTTGATGAGATTTGTGTTTATTAGCTGTGTCATATTTATTCTAACACACCAACATATTTCAGAGGTCAGAGAAAGCCCTGCAAGCCAAACTGACTTTCCTCCATGACTTTGTACATGGAAAGAATGTAAAGTGCTATGTCTACATTTACTGAGTGGACAGCTAATTCTGCAAAGGACCAACCCATCCAAAATTGGTTTGCTTTATGTACTGTATATCTCTCAAAAAGTCTAGTACTGAGACCACTGTGATAGAATTCCAAGGACCTTGGCATTCATCTCATTTTTTCAATGTTACACCAGTAGGGTCATTGACATTGACATCACAACATTATATCGTTCATTAGCATTAGACACAAGTGTCTTATTAATTTATCTATTATCTTTAGTTCTCCAGCCAACATCCAGAACTCACAACTTAGATACAGGGCCTTTGGGATAACCAATATCTCCCATAGAGACAAAAGGGGAAAGGCAAAGCGCGCTACTGCCATCTATTGAAAGAGGGGCCAGTCCCAAAATCTGAATTTCAGTCAAACCTAATGGATGGAATTTATGCACAACTCTTTGTATTTGATAAATCCTTTGAGATTCATGTTTCATGTAGTTGAGGCATATTTATTCTAACACACCAACATAATTCAGAAGTCAGAGGAAGCTCTGGAAGCCAAACTCTCTGATGTTCCTCCATGGCTTTGTACATAGAAAGAATGTAAAGTGATGTGTATGCATCTACTGTGTGGGCAGCCGGTTCTGCAAAGGACCAACCCATACAGAATTGGTTTGTTTTATGTATTGTATACCTCTGTACCTCTGAGAAAGTCTAGTAGTGAGACCACTGTGATGGAGCTGACATTGATCTAATTTTTCAATGTGATACCAGTAGGAATATTGACATTGACAACACAACGTTGCATTGTTCATCATTGTTCATTAGCTTTAGATAAAACTGTCTTAGCAGCATTTCTAATATCTTTAGTCCTCCAGTCAACATCCAGAACTCGTAAGGCAGAGACAGGGCCATCAGGATATCCAATGTCTCCCATAGAGGCTACATGTAAAAGGCAAAGCACTCTACTGCATCCTACTGAAAGGAAGGGCCTGTCCAAAAATCCAAATTTCAGTCGAACCACGTGAATGGAATTTGTCCAGAACTGTTTGTATTTGATGAATCCTTTGAGATTTGTGTTTAATAGCTGTGTCATATTTCCCCCGACACACCAACATATTTCAGAGGTCAGAGGAAAAACCCTGGAAGATAAAATCTCTGACGTTCCTCCATGACTTTCTACTAGGAAAGAATGTAAAGTGCTATGTATACATTTCTGTGTGGGGAGCTGGTTCTGCAAAGGATCAATTAATACAAAATTGTTTTTTTTTGTATGTACTGTATATCTCTCAGAAAGTCTAGTGGTGGAACCACTATGATGGAGATCTAAGGACCTTGACATTCATCTCACATTTTCAATGTTACACCAGTAGGGTTGCTAACATTAACAATGCAACATTACTTAATTCAGTATCTTTTGTTAAAAACCACTTGGTAACCACGTAATAGCCGAAAGAATGCTACAGCGCGGTTACCCTGTTCTGGGAGGGCGTCATATGAAGTCCTTCCAGAACGCGCCCTCCCGCGCACCCCCAGGGGTGCACACCCGGCGATCTCCATGATCGCTGTGTCCTACGGACACAGCTGATCACGTGATGAGGTAAAAGGCCAATCACATCGGCCTTTTACCACGTGATCAGCTTTCTCCAATGACACAGCAGATCACGGAGTAAATACAGTTGCCGGTTATCAGCAGCACTTTCTGTCACAGCATGAGGAAAGTACTGCCAATGCCCTGATGATCAGTGCCCTGCAATGCCACCCACCAGTGCCTAGCAGTGCCTCCCACTAGTGCCCAGCAGTGCCACCCATCAGTACCCCCCAGCAGTGCCACCCATCAGTGCCACCCAGCAGTTGTGCCCATCAGTGCCGCCAGTCAGTGGTGTCAGTCAGGGCTGTCAGTCAGTGCAGTTAGTCAGCGTCGCCCATCAGTGCCACCTATCAGTGCCCATCAGTGCCGTCTATCAGTGACCATCATTGCAGCATATCAGTGCAGCATCATCAGTGCCTCCTCATCAATGCCAACCAGTGCCGCCTCATCAGGTCCACCTTATCAGTGCAGCTTATCAGTGCCCATCAGTGCTGCCTATCCATACCACCTCATCAGCACCCATCAGTGCTGCCTATCAGTTTCCATCAGTGCTGCCTATCAGTGCCGCCTCATCAATGCCTATCATTGAAGGATAAAAATTACCTGTTTGCAACATTTTATAATAGAAACAAAGAAACAAATTTTTTGCTCTTTTTTTGTTTATAGTGCAAAAAATAAAACACTCAGTGGTGATTAAATACCGTCAAAAGAAAGCTCTATTTGTGTGAAAAAAATGCTAAAGATTTCATATGGGTACAGTGTTGCATGACCGTGCAATTATCATTCAAAGTGTGACAGTGCTGAGAGCTGGAAGTTGGCCTGGGCAGGAAGGGGGTATACGTGCCCTGTAGGCGAGTGGTTAAAACCGTCTTAGCAGTGTTTCTATTATCTTTAGTCCTCCAGCCAACATCCAGAACTCACAAGAGGCTAAAGGTAAAAGGCAAAGCACACTACTGCCTCCTACTGAAAGGAAGGGCCTGTATTTTATACCTCTGAGAAAGTCCAGTAGTGAGGCCACTGTGATGGAGTTCCAAGGAACTTGACATTCACATTGCAACATTACATCATTCAGTATCTTTAGATAAAACTGTCTTAGCAGCATTTCTAATATCTTTAGTCCTCCAGTCAACATCCAGAACTCGTAAGGCAGAGAAAGGGCCATCAGGATATCCAATGTCTCCCATAGAGGCTAAAGGTAAAAGGCAAAGCACACTACTGCCTCCTACTGAAAGAAAGGGCCTGTCCCAACATCTGAATTTCAGTTGAATCTCATGGATGGAATTTATCCAGAACTGTTTGTATTTGATGAATCATTGGAGATTTATCTTTATTAGCTGTGTCATATATATTTCAACACACCAACATATTTCAGAGGTCGGATGAAATCCTGGAACCTCCATGGTTGTATACAAGGAAAGAATGTAAAGTGTTATATACAGTATACATCTACTGCGGGGGCAGCTGGTTCTGTAAAGGCTCAATCCATCTAAAACTGGTATTTCAGCTTTATGTACTGAATATCTCTCGGGGAGTCTGGTGGTGGGACCACTCTGATGAAGTTCCAAGGTTTACGAGGGGCTCCCATTCTCCCTGTTGGGTTTTCAGTTCAAGTTTTAGAAATGCTGCAAAAGAAGTGAAAATATCTCCAGTTCCCGCAATATGGTCCATTCCCGATGATACAAAACACTCCTAATCTCTTTACCTGTCTGATTATACTTAACAATAGGGGTGAGCAGAGTGATTTCAGCAGAATTGATTTCTCAGTGAAATAACCAATTTCACCATCAACAAATTTTTATCAGAGGAAACTTTCAATTTCGAGTAACCAAATCATCCCCTTCACTCCTCCTAAGGCCTCTTACTTTCTAGCTCCCTTGTCACTCATCTCCAGGAATTTTCTAGAGCTTCTCCCATCTTCTGGAACTCCCTACCCCGCTATCTCCTACTTATTTATTTTTCCTCCGTGTGTGTCACTTTGCACTTATGTATGTGTTTTTTTCCCTTCACTCATAATGGAGGATGTTGGTATTGGGCCTACTCTGAAGTCTGGGAAGGGGGGGGGAATATGTGGTCATTAGGTTCTTTCCTCCCTGAACCTGTCTCTCTTCAGGAGAGCCCCTCACACAGAATTTAGTGGCGTTTGAAATGTGGTGTGGGAAACGCGCACGGAACGCTAGTTTCCCACACCACATTCTGGTGTGAACAAGCCTTGAGGCTGGACTTTGGGAACTCTTAATATATTATTATTCAATATTTATATAGCACCAACAGTTTGCAAAGAACAATTATTGGTGAGATAAAGGTGCAGCATCAATTCCCTGCAGCTGATTAATATTCACAATGTCCCGGGCTGATAAATGTGCTAAATCCACCCCATCCTTACTCTGCATTGTTCACAGCAGCTGGCAATGATGCAACATTTGGGGGAGATTGCACACGTCCATGGCACACTGCGAGAATTCATCTCCTTCATTCTCCTTTTCTGCATTCATTTCCAAAAAGAAATTCTATCCACCAATACTTTCCTGATTTACACCCCCATCTGCAATCTATAGTATCAGAGAGGATGAGGGAACCTTGTGCTGTAACCGGCCCTAGCTGTGAACTAATAACTACAGTGTTAGAGTGTAAGCTCCTGTGGTGCAGAGACTGCTGTGACTGGCTCAGTGTTCTCTGTACAACGCTGTGGTATATGTCAGAGCTATATAACTGTATAATAATGTGTGACTGTGGGGGAAGGGACATTAGAGTGTAAGCTCCTCTGGTGCAGAGACTGATGTGACTGTGGGGGAGGGGACATTAGAGTGTAAGCTCCTCTGGTACAGAGACGGATGTGACTGGCTCAGTGATCTCTGTACAGCACTGCGGTATATGTCAGAGCTATATAAATGTATAATAATAATGTGTGACTGTGGGGGAGACATTAGAGTGTAAGCTCCTCTGGTACAGAGACGGATGTGAGTGGCTCAGTGATCTCTGTACAGCTCTGCGGTATATGTCAGAGCTATATACATGTATAATAATAATGTGTGACTGTGGGGGAGACATTAGAGTGTAAGCTCCTCTGGTACAGAGACTGGATCAGTGTTCTCTGTACAGCACTGCGGTATATGTCAGAGCTATATCAATGTATAATAGTAGTGATTGACTGTGGGGGGACATTGGAGTGTAAGCTCCTCTGGTGCAGAGACTGATGGGACTGGCTCAGTGTTCTCTGTACAGCACTGCGGTATATGTCAGAGCTATATACATGTATAATAATAGTGTGTGACTGTGGGGGAGGGGACATTAGAGTGTAAGCTCCTCTGGTGCAGAGACTGATGTGACTGTGGGGGAGGGGACATTAGAGTGTAAGCTCCTCTGGTACAGAGACTGATGTGACTGTGGGGGAGGGGACATTAGAGTTTAAGCTCCTCTGGTACAGAGACTGATGTGACTGTGGGGGAGGGGACATTAGAGTGTAAGCTCCTCTGGTACAGAGATGGATGTGACCGGCTCAGTGTTCTCTGTACAGCACTGCGGTATATGTCAGTACTATATAAATGAATAGTAATAATATTGTGTGACTGTGTGTGTGTGGTGGGGGGATTAGAGTGTAAGCTCCTCTGGTGCAGAGACTTATGTGACTGGTTCAGTGTTCTCTGTACAGCACTGCAGTATGTGTCAGAGCTATATAAATGTGGGATAAACATGGCGGAACAGAGTGTAAGCTCCTCTGGTTCAGAGGCTGATGGGACTCGCTCTGAGTTTTCTGTACAGCGCTGCAGTATATTTCAGAGCTATATAAATGTGTAATAATAGTGTTTGACTGTGGGGGGACATTGGAGTGTAAGCTCTTCTGGTTCAGAGATGGATGTGACTGGCTCAGTGTTCTCTGTACAGCACTGCGGTATATCTTAAAGCTACATACATGTATAATAATAATTGTCTGTGAATGTGGGGGAGGGGACATTAGAGTGTAAGCTCTTCTGGTTCAGAGACTGATGTGACTGTGGGGGAGGGGACATTAGAGTGTAAGCTCCTCTGGTGCAGAGCCTGATGTTACTGAGTCAGTGTTCTCTGTACAGCACTGCGATATATGTCAGAGCTATATACATGTATAATGATAATAGAGTGTGACCGTGGTGGACCATGCTCAGCTCCTCTCACCTGTTGCCCCAATGGTCTATGATTGGATCCCAGTCTTCTCCTCCTTCCCTGGTCCTGGATCAAATCCTGCTCACGCCCCCTTTCTGATGTTCCATGGTCAACTGTCAGTTCTCTCCCTTCCACCACCTGCCATGGTTGGGTCCTGCTATAGTCTACCATCAGTTGTCATCCTATCTCCTCTTTCTTACCCCCATTGTCAGCTAAGGCGTTACCTCTTGTTGCCCCATGAAGATGCAACCAGCTCCTACTCCGCTCCTCTACCCCCCACACCACAGTCAGTTTGCACTTTGTGCCCCCAAATAATCAGCCCAAGTGTTATTGCAGATGACCAGCGATCCCTGTCCAGCATTGATACTGTCTAACTGGCAGGTAATGTATAGCAGTGTGTTATGAACCACGCAGAGACCAAAATTGCCTTCAGTAGTAATTTACTCCTTGACATGGCTTTTTCGCTGAGAACAAAGGGAATGCAGATCAGGCACTTCCAGCACTGAATGTATGTAATGGCCAAGGGTGCTGGGGTGTGCTGGAGGGTCTATTGATGCTGGCTGCAGGGGGATCTATTGTCATGGGGGATCTATATTTGATTGGGGGTTATAATGTTGGTGGTGGATCTATTGTTTCTGCAGGGGTATTATGTTGCTGGGGGGATCTACTGTTGAGGGAGAGGTCCGTTGTTGCTAGCTGCTGGGGGGTCTGCTGATGCTGGCAGGATCTATAGTTGCAGAGGGTTCTATTGTTGTTACTGGAAGACCTATTGTTGCTACAAGGGTCTTATGTTGCTGGGAGGGATCTACTGTTGAGGGAGAAGTCCATTGTTGCTAGCTGCTGGAGTGTCTGTTGATGATTTTTTGTTACTGGCAGGGGTCTAATGTTGCTGGGAGGGGGTTTTGTTGTAGGTGGGTATCTATTGTTGCTGGTGGGGGTCTATTGTACTGGCTGCAGGAGGATCTATTTTACCGCATTTCTTGTTATTAACAAGTTCCATAAAAAATACCACAAAGTGATACTTTGTTCAGTATTCTCTAAGGAGGGTGGTACTGGGAAGTGGAACCAAGGGATGGTGTTATAGGAGGGTAGCTGCCTTGGGTGACAGATGAGCAGAGAATGGACACAGGGCAGGAAATGTATTTATTTCAGGTACTTATATAGCACTGACAATTTATGCAGAACTTTACATATATATTGTACATTCCCATCATTCCCCGCCCCCGAGGAGCGTACAATCTAAGGTCCCTAACTCACATTCATACATACACATACTAGGGACAATTTAGACAGGATCCAATTCACCTACCAGCATGTCTTTGGATTGTGGGAGGAAACCCACACAAGCACAGAGCACCTGCCTGGAGAACATGCAAACTCCAGGCAGGTGTTGCCATGGTTGGGATTCAAACCAGCGACCCGAGTACTGCCAGGTGGAAGTGCTAACCATTTAGCCGCTGTGCTGCCGCTCTATAGCATGCATTAACAGTGGAGGAAGGGGGTGCAGTTCTACATCCTTGCCCCGGGCAGTAGATGAACCTGTCCCAGTACTGCTTGGAAGGTGACAGTACCTGCACCCAGTGGCGGACTGACAACTCATGGGGTCCCCGGGCAATAGGGGATCATGGGGCCCCTGTGTCCTTGCCCAAACTAAAAAAAAGCTTATGAAAAAGGTACCAGGGGCATCTCATGGGGCCCCCTACTGACCCCGGGCCCTCAGGCAGTGCCCGAGTTTCCAAATGGTCAGTCCGCCCCGCCTGCACCTTTTTCTCATGAGTCCTGCTCCTTGGTGAAGGGACACACCTTGGATGAAATATAGAGCATTGCAGAATGACCACTAGAGGGAGCTCCGTATTTGACTCATTCAGCCCCCATTCTTAAATTGTATCAAACCCCAAAAAACTAAATGTACCATTTTGCAGCTTAGCAGTCTTTAGGTATGGCAGCTGCATTTGTTTTCTTTTTCCAGTCTTTTCTTCTCTCTCTCGTTTTTTTTTTTTGAACTGGTGATCCTGTCAGTAATACACTTCCTGTCCTAGGGTGACAACGTGCCTCTCCGGAGGAACAGTATTATTACCTTAGGCTGCTCCCACATTGGACTGTAGACTCCGGCACCTACAGCCTGTGTCCATAGACCACACCTGAGGAGAAACTCGCCCCAAAACATCATTAGGAGATGTTCTCCAGACGTAGGATACAGGTACATGAAGATGAAACCTCCGGGACAGGAGCTATTCAGTTTTCAAGGAACGAAAAATTGTAATGTAATGCAGGCCATAGACGGGGAGAAAACCGGCCGTTTTTTTTTTAGAAAAACGAAAAATCAGTCGTTCAATTAGCCGACGTTACCACCATTGGTAAAAAAAAGTTGGCTGATTTTCGTCCCGTCTACGGCCGGCAAATATAATAGTGAAGTGTCCCTGCAGAGAGCTCCACTATTATATTTGACATTTAAAAGTATAGCAAAGTTGCAACATTGTATCTATTTGTGTCCATTTCGGATACAGATGTTTCTATTCGGAATACAAATAGATACAATGTTGCAACCGCTATACTTTTAAATGTCAAATAGAATAGCGGACGGAGCTCTCTGCAGGTACAGTCCACTATTCTATTTGACATTTAAAAGTACAGATGTTCTTTTTCTTTGTCTTCATCTTCTGTTTCTTCTTGTTCTTCTTCTTCTTGCAGGTCACGGCTCATGCGCATTTTTTAATCGGTAAAAAGATCAGCCGATTTGCCCATCATTGCCGCGAAAATAGGCCAAACGCAAATTTGGGCGACTTTTTTCCAACTTTACCGATTAAAAAAAATGTGTCAGAATCACGAAAAACGGCCGACAAATTCAGCCACTAACGATCCGAAAATTGGACGATTATTCTTTCGGATGAATTTTCGGCCGATTTTTGACCCATCTATGGCCTGCATAACTGATTTGAAAATGGCTATTTTTCAGTTTTAAACCCTAGGCAAGAAGTCTATTGGGCGGCACAGTGGCTTAATGGTTAGCACTTCTGCCTTGCAGTAATTGGGTCAGGGTCATGGGCCATGGCGCCTCCTGCATGGAGTTTGCATGTTCTCCCTGTGTTCGCATGGGTTTCCTCCCACACTCCAAAGACATGCCGGTAGGTTAATTGGCTCCTGTCTAAATTGTCCTAGTTTTATCCCTGGCCATGTGGGATCTCCTGCATGGAGGGGTTGGGGAAAGACCTGGCAACCTAACCTGTAAAATAACTGCTAAGAGAATTCATGGAGAAAGTCGCTTACAAGTGGCAGTCCATGCAATCCCCAAGGGTCGGATACGACTGAAGAGATAGATAGATAGATAGATAGATAGATAGATAGATAGATAGATAGATAGATAGATAGATAATGATAGATAGATAGATAGATAGATAGATAGATAGATAGATAGATAGATAGATAGATAGATGATAGATAGATAGATAGATAGATAGATAGATAGATAGATAGATAGATAGATAGATAATGATAGATAGATAGATAGATAGATAGATAGATAGATAGATAGATAGATAGATAGATAATGATAGATAGATAATGATAGATAGATAATGATAGATAGATAGATAGATAGATAGATAGATAGATAGATAGATAGATAAAAGATAGATAGATAGATAGATAGATAGATAGATAGATAGATAGATAATAGATAGATAGATAGATAGATAGATAGATAGATAGATAGATAGATAGATAAAAGATAGATAGATAAAAGATAGATAAAAGATAGAAAGATAGATAGATAGATAGATAGATAGATAGATAGATAGATAGATAGATAGATAGATAATAGATAGATAGATAGATAGATAGATAGATAGATAGATAATAGATAGATAGATAGATAGATAGATAGATAGATAGATAGATAGATAAAAGATAGATAGATAAAAGATAGATAAAAGATAGAAAGATAGATAGATAGATAGATAGATAGATAGATAGATAGATAATAGATAGATAGATAGATAGATAGATAGATAGATAGATAGATAGATAATAGATAGATAGATAGATAGATAGATAGATAGATAGATAGATAGATAGAAAGAAGTCTTTTGCCTAGGATTCAGTTTAAAAGCAAACTATTATGATTTTTGATATTTGTTACAGAACACAAAGGACTCCTAGAGCACTGAGGGTTATCTAAAGCTAGAACACGGTAGAAGTCTTTTGCTTTCAGGCACTCTGTCCTGTCTCTGATGGAAACCTTGTATATGAGGAAAGAAGAGTCAATGCATAACTTGTGTTCATGAAATTCTGCTTGAGCTATTGAACTTAAAGTAGTTCCAAAAGCTCAAGGTTTTTTTTACCTTCATGCATTCTGTGCATGAAGGTAAAAATCCTGTTGTATGTAGCAGCCCCCTCAAACACTTACCTGAGCCCCCTCTCAATCCAGTGATGTCCAGGAGAGTCTCGGTTCTCCAGGGACTCTTACTCCTGATTGGCTGAGGCAGTGACGGGAGCCACTGGATCCTGCTGCTGTCAATCACAGCCAGTGAGCCAATCAGGAGAGAGAGGGGGCAGGACCAAACCACAGCTCTGTATGTGAATGGACATGCAGATGGCTCGAGAGCGCGCCTGCTCGGGTGCTCCCATAGCAAGCTGCTTGCTGTGGGGGCACCCGATAGGAGGGAGAGGCCAGGAGTACCAGAAGGAGACCCGAAAAAAAGTAGGATCTGGGTAAGTATAGACGTTTGTTATTTTAAAAGAAAAAAAAACAAGACTTTAGTATCACTTTAATAAACAAATGGCTTTTTTGCAACTTGGCAGCTTTTATAAATGAATGTTTTAGAACTTTTTTTGACCATGCAAATACAGTCTTTGTTAAAGAAAAACTCTGGAATAGGCAAAATAAATCACCCATCAGTACACCCCTTCTACACAAAACCAGGGGCGGACTGACAACTCATGGGCCCCCGGGCAATAGGGGATCATGGGGCCCCTGTGTTCTTGCCAAACTCAAAAAAGCCTATGAAAAAAGTACCAGGGGCATCTTATGGGGCCCCCTACTGACCCCGGGCCCTCGGGCAGTGCCTGAGTTTCCAAATGGTCAGTTCACCCCTGCACAAAACACTAAACATATAATACAATGTTGAAATTCCTTATCATTTAGGTGAAAAGTTTAGTTGAATTTTCATGGACTCATCTCTGTAATTCAAAAGATAACAGCATCTGCTTTGGCAAGGAGAAGGTGTAACAGCCGGGATTACATCATATCCTCTCCTCTCTCTCTGCAGTAAAAGGAAACTACAGTTCCCATCAACCACAGGGAATTGTAGTGAATGTGGGAGGGTACACCAGACCTGTCCAGTACATGTTGAATGTGTCTGAGAGTCTCAGTCCGCCCACCACTGCAAGTGGGGCTGAATGACATCCCTGCTTCCTGGAGAAAGAACTACAGAAGGGATGTGCCAAGACCAGTGGCTGGGAAGGCATAGCAACCACCGGTCTTAGAAACAGGAAACCAAATTAATGGTTTGATTTGAAAATGAATAAGGCTATTTCAGAGCAAAAAAGCAATACAAAAAATGGCCACTGCCCCAGTCTATAACTGGCTTTTACAGTAAGGAACACATGGACGGGCAATGCATGTCAAAAAAAAGAAAAGAAAGTTCCCAGCTCAACTTGCCAGCCAGCTTGCCAACAACTGAATTAACCTGTCTTAACAGTATGCATTAAAAACAGGGGTTTAGGTAGCACACATTTGCAAATACATACATAAGCCACAGAGCCAATTTCACGGCATCCCAATATTCTGTGGTCCTAACTCTAGAAATTTTGAGAGCCCCCATAGTAGAGGCACATGTATTTAATGGATAGACCAAGGGCAGGTGAACCTGAGGGAGCCCACCCCTCCTTAAAGGTACAGGAGCGCACCGGACACCCAGCATGTAGCACAATGGCAGCCAAGGTGTCCAGTGCACACACTCAATGAACCAGAATGAACCAGAAGATGGATGAAATATTCAGTGAAAGTAGGAAATCAGCAACAAGGGCATGAAAAGAAGTTTTGCCTGGAGTTCTGCTTTAAATAAATTGATATTTACAGAACACAAAGGACATCTAGAGCGCTACGGGTTATCTAAAAATAGAACACGATAGAAGCTTTTGCTTTCAGGCACTCAGTCTCTGATCGAAACCTTGTATATGGGTGGAGAAGGAGAAGAGTCAATTCATAACTTGTGCTCGTGAATTTCTGCTTGAGCTATTGAGCTCTATAAACAACTGGCTTTTTTTGTAACTCAGCAGCCAAGGAGAAGGAGAGAAAGGGTTGAAAAGTCAAGAGCAACACCAGATGAATATAACTTTACAAGGTATTCATATCCAACATTCTATATACTGTCTGACGTAAAAAATGTATAGAAATTATTTTTTAAATAGTTATACTGTATTTCCAATATGTCTTTATCGTTTATTAAGAGATTCAGGATTCCATTCATTTGACACAATTGGGTTGTGTTGCCGCCCACAAGAGGACACTGGCAAACAAAAATCCCTTGGTCAGCCTGGTAGAACCCCTCCCACTCTCAGCATGCTTCAGTAGTGTCCTATGGAGATGGATTTCTCAAAAATGTTCCTCCTTTTTTACTGTTTAATTTTGTTTTATCAAGAGATTTTTTTAATCAGTGAAGATATCATCTACATGCTGGTGTGCTGGGCTCTATATGCAGCTATATGGAGCAGCTAATCTTCAGTGATGCCTTGGTGGCCATACCATGGTTCTCCTGGACCAAAAATTGTACTTAATGCTTGAAATGTGCCCATTGGGCATTGGACTTGCTTGCTGCACTTCCCTGATCCTCAGTCAGTCCTTGCTGTTGCCTACAATCAGGGCTGCTGGTAGAAACCACTGGGCCCCTTACAGTCAACCTCAAAGGGCCCCATACAGCCAACATAACAGGGCGCCCCATCGCCACCAAAAAAAAACACAGTTTACTATGCTTCAGTTATGAATGAACACATTGAGTGATCAGTAATGATCATTCATTGTGTTCATTCAGGAAAGGAAGAGCTGGTAAATTTCTGGAACTGATCCCCTGTATGTCTTTCTCTGCAGCAGCTGAAAGCCAGTGGAGAGGGGTAGAGGAGAAGAAGCCGGCTTTCAGCTGCTGCAGAGAGAGCCATACAGGGGATCAGTTCCAATAATTGCCCCCCAACCACCGTGCCCATCACCCTACCTGCCAATGTCCGATTAACCCAGCTACCTAGGCCCCCCTGCTGGCCTGGGCCCCATACAGGAGGACTGGTGGTACCCCCTTATCCACAGCCCTGCCTACAATGACCTGATCACCTCCTGTATAGTAACCCAGTCACCTCTGGCCATTAGCCTCTTACGCAAACAGTTGGTTTTGAGCAAACCAAGGCTTTTATCTGGTGTTATCTATTAAATTGTCAAAACATTTTGGATCCCAAGCACAAGGGGAGCAGTACCACAAAATTAGGTCTCCTTAGTTCACAATCCACTAACAGTCCTGGGGTGGCCTAATGCAGTGGTGTGTTTTGGTTTTGTGCTGCCCTAGGCAAGACTAAAATCAGGCACCCCCCCATCTAAGTTTGTCCCACCCCTTCATCTGTAAAATCCACCCCTTTCTCTTTAGGCTCCACTTCTTCCTATTAGAGCTCCACCTCTTCAGAGGAGGGGGATATTATTTAGGGTGGAGAGGTGAGGAGGGGGGTTATTGTTTAGGGTAGAGGAGTGGAGAGGCAGGGAGGGGGTTATTGTTTAGGGTAGAGGGGTGGAGAGGCGGGGAGGGGGTTATTGTTTAGGGTAGAGGGGTAGAGAGGCGGGGAGGGGGTTATGGTTTAGGGTAGAGGGGTGGAGAGGCGGGGAGGGGGTTATTGTTTAGGGTAGAGGGGTGGAGAGGCGGGGAGGGGGTTATTGTTTAGGGTAGAGGGGTGGAGAGGCGGGGAGGGGGTTATTGTTTAGGGTAAAGGGGTGGAGAGGCGGGGAGGGGGTTATTGTTTAAGAGGCAGGGAGATGCAGGAAGGGGGAGTATTTGGGGTTTGGGAACCCCATAGCTGCCAATCACTGCCCTACAATACAACACCAGCAGACCTGCCCTCCCCCACTCCAAGAAGTTCTGCAGCAGCTGAGACACCCAAGAAAAATTGTCAGAGGTGGGGTCTTAGGGCAGGACCCCTTGGACACACTACTCACCAGACACAGCAGAATAACCACACAGCCACCCTGGGGAGGAGAACAGCAGATCGCCATGAACTGGCACTGACTGAATTAAGGGGGCAAGGCTGGTGCAGTAGTAGACAGGGCCAACAGAAGGGACACTGTATGCGGGGACACTTAACCCCTGCCGCAGCTGTAGTGTCTGACAGTATCATCCATGGGTGCAGTGTATGTCGCGGCCCGTGTTCGGTGAACACCCTGCACCCTTGGATGATACTCCCCTGGCCTGCCACCCAAGGCAAATGCCTTGTTTGCCTAGCGGTAGATACGCCCCTGGCCTGATTGTCCCACCTAAGAGACCTGACACATAACCTGGTTTGCTGTCTCATGTTTGAGTCAACTCGCTCCTTGGAGTCTCCTTTAGCTCCATCAGATGTGGGCCCCTATTCTGATGTATGCCTTATGTGCAGTTATACTAGATTTCATGGGTTAGCTTGCAAATATGATTTCTGATTGTTGACAGAGGCTGTAAATGTAGGTCTTGGCCTTCTCCTCCAGAATATTTCCCTAATTTTCTTGCTGCTTTAGTGACCTCTGAGCCTTCTACTGTAGATGTGCTTTCTGGCTGAGAGTCTCACAAATCATGACTAACATTCTGGGATTATCAGCGGTTTGGTTGTCCTTGCTCCGTTGGACACCTTGACTGGGAGGTCTTTCACTCAGGATCCAGCCAAATAATGCCACAGAGGTCACGTACATCAATCACCTGGGAGGAACCAATAGTCTTGCCACAGCAAGAGAGCTAAAGCCATTCATATTCCAGGCATGGCCAGTTGGCAGGCAGAGTACCTCAGCCAGCAGTACATGGAACTAGGGTAATAGTTCCCACCAGGACATGTTTCAGGACCTGTGTCACAGGTGGGCCATGTAAGACGTTGAACTTTCCAGCCTCCAAATTCCTGCGCAGGTCTGTCTCTGGATGGAGACATCTTCTGGGAAAAGCACTGGTGACTCCATGGGATCAGTAAAGTCTGATCTAGGCCTTTCTTCCTCTAAAACACACTGCAGGAGCAAGATGGAGGGCATTCCAATGATCCTCATAGCTCTGAACTGGCCTAGGTGGGTATGGTACTTCTGGCAGACACTCAGTGAGTTCCTCCAAGGTGATCAGATCTCCAAGGTTCGGTTTCCCACTCTGCTTGACAGTTGTCCATGCTTTAATGGCATGGCTGTTGAAATCTAAGTGTTGAGAGACAGAGTTCTCTCGCAACTCTCACACTTTACAAAGCTAGGAAATCTACCTCTCATAAGTACTGTCATTGCACATAGAAGGCTTACTACCCCTGGTGCAAGAGGAGAATGTTTCATCCCAGAGAATACTCTGTAGGAAGAATCCTAGCCTTTTTACAATCTGGTTTATTATTATTATACAGTATTTATATAGCGCCAAAGGGTTTGCTCAGCGTTGTACAGTAGCAAGGGGGACAGAACATGAGACAAGACAGTAACAATACAATACACGAGGGGTTCGAGGGCCCTGCTCTTTCGAGCTTACAGTCTAGGAGGGAGGGGAAGGTGGCACAGGAGGAAATGGCTGTGGGGGATGGAGTTTTGGGAGGAGTGGAGGAGGTTAGTTGTTAGGTGAGGTCGGGTGTTAGGTGAGGTTGGGGTAGGCTTCCCTGAAGAGGAGGGTTTTCAGGGTGCGCCTGAAGGTGAGGAGGGTAGGTGACAGCCTGATGGATTGGGGTAGGGAGTTCCAGAGGATGCGGGAAGTCCTAGAGAAATCCTGCAATCGGGCGTGGGAGGAGGAGACCAGGGAGCTAGAGAGCAGGAGGTCCTGTGAGGAGCGGAGGGCACGGGTAGGGTAGTATTTGGGTATCAGGTCAGTTATGTAGTTTGGGGCAGCGTTGTGAATGGCTTTGTAGGTCAGAGTTAGCAGTTTGAATTTGATGCGTTGGGCAATCGGGAGCCAATGAAGGGGGGTGGCGGATGTGGAGCGGTTGGTGAGGTGGATGAGTCTAGCCGCTGAGTTCATGATCGACTGGATTGGGGATAGCGTTCGTTTGGGTAGGCCAGTGAGGAGGGAGTTGCAGTAGTCCAGGCGTGAGATGATGAGGGAGTGTACGAGTTGTTTGGTGGTGTCTGGGGTGAGGAATGTGCGTATCTTGGAGATGTTGCGGAGGTGGAGCCTGCAAGATCTAGATAGCAGTTGGATGTGGGGTAGGAAGGAGAGGTGGGAGTCCAGGGTGACACCCAGGACTTTGGCGTGTGGGGTGGGAGAGATGGTGGCATTGTTTATATCAACATTTGGCTACAAGTGCCATTAAGGGACAAATCACAGCCCCTGTGATTTTATTTCATTAAATGTTAGACCCCATTATTTGGTCACGACCTCCAGGTTTATAAATGTCACTCTGAAGGTTGCGTTTCTTGCTGTCACCACCTCTTCAAGACACTTGTCTGAGCTTGCAGCCTTAGGGCTCATGTACACGGGGCATTTGGAAAACTCTTCTGAACGATGGAAACTGACTGCTGGAAAACATAAGTTAAAAAAAATCAGTTTGTATACCACATTTATGCGCATTTGCGTTTAGAAGCATTTTAAAAGATAACCTCAAGAGACCTTCCCAAATGCCCAGAATGCACTGAAAAATAGTAAAAAATTAACTTAATTTTAGACATTTTGAAAGAAATAGAGAGAGCAGTATGTGCTGAGATGACCGGTCTTTTCTGGTTGTATTCACTATGGATCCCATCATGAGCATAATGCGGCGCGTTCTACCATTTGTTCCTTCATGCGAAACCTGGAACTGACTGCGCTGGTGTACCGGGTCCATTTAAATACATAGAAAACGCTTTGCATGCATCTCTGATGATGAAAAAAGGCTCCGGACAGCATCTGGACTTGGAACGGTTATAAAACGCTCCTAAACACAAATGCTTATAAACGCAGTTAACCACGTTTACAATCGTTTGGTGTTTGAAACGCTGGTAAAAATCTACTCCTGAACGCAAGTTTGGTGCATTAAAAAAAACGACTGTAAACTTAAATGCCTGTAAATGACGATGTGTACATAGACACATAGGAGAACATTAGGGGGAGTTCAGGGGCTGCTGAAAAAAACGCAGAAAAGCTCCTGAACGTCAGTTTATCAGCTGCAGTGTATATGAGCCCTTAGCCTGTAACAAATCTTTTTGCTCTTACACAAGGATATGGTAGTATTACGACCTAGAGCCTCCTTCCTTCCTAAAGTAGTGTTGGCCTTTCACCTCAACCAGGTCATTGTTCTTCCATCTTCCTTCCTGGCTCCAATATTTCAGGACTTTCCCTTCATTTAACTTCACTGCTTGGATGTGGTTTGTACTGTACGGGTTTATGTCTCAGCCACTGCTTCTACTAGAAGCACCAGGAGGAAGAGGGGAGAGCTCCTTGAAACGCGTCAACCATCTGGAGGGTCCTCTTGTGGTTTGGGAGTTGACTTGGTGACCAGGTCGCTTTGGACTTTGACAAGCTATTGTTATCACAGTTGTTTGTATTAGGAATGGTACGGGCAGTGGCGTCCCTAGGGGGGTGCGGAGGGTTCAACCTATACGGGGTTAACTGATCTTGCAACCCATAGTGATCCGCGGGATCAGCTTCAGCTGTTTGCAGCCGGTAAGGGGTTAAATGCGGCAGAAGATCGGCTTCTTCGACCTGAAACCGGCACATGCGCAATTGCTTCAGGGAATACATATCTTCATGGGTCGGGATCAGTGGCGGACTGACAACTCATGGGGCCCCCGGGCAATAGGGGATTATGGGGCCCCTGTGTCCTTGCCCAAGGTACCAGGGGCATCTCATAGGGCCCCCTACTGACCCTGGGCCCTCGGGCAGTGCCCGAGTTTCCAAATGGTCAGTCCGCCCCTGGTCGGGATACTCATTTTACCACTACACCGGCACCGGCTCCTTCCTCTCTGGAGGGGTGACACCATGTGTTACCGCATCAGGTGACACCAACCCTAGGGACGTCTCTGGGTACGGGCGTTCACCGGGCTGTTCGCCCGCCGCGCCCCACTATACACTGCACCCTGACAGTGCCCTGACCCCTTCCCTTGTGACGTCATGACAGTATTTAAGAACTGTCATTGAGGGCGCAGTTCTCAGAAGGTGGGGGCCAGCGTCGTGAGCGGAGCGCTTTTTTTTGCTTTTTTTCGGGTAGCAGCGGCGGCGGGCATCGTGATTGGTGTTGGATTTACTTCGGGGGACATTTTTTTTATTTTTATTTTTAAAAAGGGACTTGTGAAAGACTGTCTCCTGTCTTTTTTTACACACTTTTTTTTTGTGAATGGGTAGCGGTACGATGTATCGCATACTCATTCGCATGGGGGGGGGGGATCTGGGTGCCCCTTATTAAAGGGGGCTTCCAGATTCCAATAAGTGCCCCCCGCAGACCCCCACAACCACAGGCCACGGTTGTGGGGAAGAGGCCCTTGTCATGGGGAGCCCTCCGCCCCAAAGCATCCCCCATTGTTGAGTGGAGTGCATGTGGCCTGGTATGGTTCAGGAGCGAGCGCCCCCCCCCCCCTTTCCTGACCTGCCGGGCTGCATGCTCGGGTAAGGGTCTGGTATGGATTTTGGAGGGGACCCCAATGCCATTTTTTTTTATTTTGGCATGGGGATTCCCCTCAAAATCCATACCAGACCCAAAGGGCTTGGTATGGACGGGAGGGGGAACCCCCCGTCATTTTTGAAATGACGACAATTCTTTTGACATTCAGCTGTCAGCGGGGAACCCCACTGACAGCTAAAACATGAATGAATGTCTCGCTACTAAAATACTGCATGCCATATTGTAGTCACTGAGTGGGATCTCACCACATTTTTTTTTTACATTTTGGCATGGGGGTTCCCCTCAAGATCTATACCAGACCCGAAGGGCCTGGTATGGACAGGAGGAGGGACCCCACGTCATTTTTTAAAACTTTTTTTAATTGTCGGGCAATGCCCCACGATTCTTTTGACATTCAGCTGTCTGCGGGGAACCCCACTGACAGCCGAAGCATCAATGAATGTCTCTCAACTAAAAAAATGACTTCATAATAGAACTCATGCCAGATTGTAGTCACTGAGCGGGATCTCACCACATACTCAGATGCTGTAAGATACCGCTCAGTATATTGTTCGTGTTCGAAGTTCGCGGTCGAACCTTCTGTAAGTTCGGATGTTCGACTGCGAACCGAACAAGGAGAGTGTTCAGCCCGTCACTAGTGAGTATATATCTATCTTTGTACTATTAAAGTTTTATCCCAGGTAATGCACTAGGCTGGTGCACGCTTCTTCCATTACTGTACCTTGTAAAGTAGAACCAGCTTCCTGTTTCATTTTTTGGTGGCTCAGATGAATCATTGTTCAAGTTTATGGCCTTAACCTCCTCGGCGGTCTGATTCTTTCCGATTTTTTGTGCTGAAAGCGGTACATTTTTTTGCATGGAACTATGTAGTTTTTTTTATTGTAGGCTGTAATTTTTAGGAAAACCTCACTGAAATCTGTCCGAACAAGAGTCTAGTAAACATCTCGGGGATGATAAAACTTGAAACACGAAATCATAAATTATAATGTAATAAATAATCATAAAAAATAATAATATAATAATAATAAATTTAATTCAATAATACAATCAAACCAAAAACACTGAAATGTGAAATATAGCGCCAAGTTCGCACATCGCTGAGCAAAGTCGCAGAATCGTTTTCAGTGTCTGATGAGGAATTTCCCCCACGAATCATTATCACTCAATTCTGCAAGTGGTTCTGATTTACTATCGCTGTTCTCTAGCCGGTCTAAAACCGTGTCTGACCTAAAGGGACGCTTTTTGGACGCCATGGACGTTGCTCAGTTTCCAGACAGAAAGAACAGTCAAAATGCAGGCAGGGCGCCGGACAAAGCACTCGGGACAAAATGTATGTGAAATGCAACGAAACAGCAGTGACAGCAAAAATGAAATTTTTTAAAAATTTAAAATTTGCCGTCGGTTCCGGCGCCCGTACGTCCCGACGTCACAGGGACCGGAACACGGAAGCCGGATGCCGGCATCGGCCGGAGGAGATGGCCGGGGACGCTGCAGGGGACACATCACGGGAGCGAAGGACAAGGTAAGTGCTGCAGGGACTCCCTATGCAGCGCCGCATGGTAAGCCCGAGTGTAGCTCGGGGGGTTACCGCTCTTGGTACTCAAATTTTACCCCGAGCTACAGTTGGGAAAACCGCTAAGGAGGTTAAAGAGTAACTCCACTTTTGTTGAAAAAAAGCCCCTCCGCTCTGGGTGATTTCTGTACATTGAAGGGATTTTAACAAACTTTGTTGCAGATTCCTACCTTTTTTTATTCTGAAGAAGTAGCGGTTTGTTTGTCCGTGTCCATGTGTAGAGTGAATCTGTACGGGCGGGGGAGGGGGGTGGTTTTATAATGATCAATCAGCTGCTGCACCTGGAGGGCTCTAATGAGGAAAGTAGCAGGGTCTGCATCCCTTTAGCTGTGATTTCCACTTGGGAGTATCTTACCAAAAATGACATTTTTGCTGCAGGGTATGGCCAAAATCTAAGTTGTATCTTAGTGCAGACTGGTGGGAAAATCAGAGAGCCAATCACACAAGCAGGAAACGACATTTTCAGGGGGGCGTTCTGTACAACCATCTGTGTACAGAACGCTTCCAGGCTGCCATATTGCTTTTTACAGAATATTACAGAGCTGCAGATTGAAAATGAAAGATCATTTTTAATAACATTCAAATATAATATGACTTCAGTTGCAATTGTGAACACTATTTGCGTGCCATTAGAAAATACATATGTGATGAGTGCGCGCGCCCTGCACGCTTCCAGCACATATATCCGTGACTCACAGAAAAGTCCCAATCTCCCCTTGCGATCGGGACCTTTTCCGATCATATGACTGCCGTGACATGGCAGTCACATGACCCTAAAACCCCACCCGCCTCCCGGCTTCTGAAACTCTTAAAGGGCTGAGAGACGCCAGCGCAAAAAGGTTAACAACCATTTAAAGACCGCCTCATAGCAGAATAATGCTGCAGGGCTGGGCTGTGCAAAATCACATATACAGGCATATCTCGGTTTCCAAATTTAATGCGTGCTCCGGGATGTTCATATATATATATTTTTTTATTTATTTTATTTTTTTTAAATATATTAAACACGGCCAAAATTGTAGTATTTCAAATATATGTCAATATATTTGGGAAAAATATTTTTAAAATATGTTTGAAGTATATTTTTCTTCCAAGTGGCCATCTTCGCGCTTCGCGGTTCGGCGTGCCACATTTGCGCAGGCACAGCAGCCCATTCATTTGAATACATTATACATTATTCCTGTATGCTGTGAATGTTCATATATTTTATTTTTTTAAAATATATTGAATACGGCCAAAATTGTAGTATTTCAAATAAATGTCAATAAGTTTGGGAAAAATATTTATAAAATATGTTTGAAATATGTTTTTCTTCCAAGTGGGCATCTTGGCGGTTCGGCGTGCCACATTTGCGCAGGCACAGCAGCCCAATCATTTGAATACACTATACATTATTCCTGTATGCTGAGGTCTTTCAATAACTATAAAGTATAATATATAATATAATGATACAAATACAAATCTACATTTTTGGAATGCATTTACAAATATATGTGAAAATATATGTTAAAATGACTTTTTTATGTGTGAAAAAAATCTGAAGAACATATTTAAAAAATATGCATATTTTTAAAAATATTTTTCATATATTTAGCAATATATAAAAAACGCATTTATATATATATATATATATATATACATACAGTAAAGGAAATAAGTATTTGATCCCCTGCTGATTTTGAATGTTTGCTCCTCACAATACACCTACCATTCGATTTTTAGACTGATCATTTCCTTGTAACACTGAGAGACAGAATAGCAACAGAAAATTCAAAAGAAATGCATTTCTAACAAATGATGACTGATTTGCATGTTCATGAGGGAAATAAGTATTTGATCCCCTATCATTCAGCAAGATTTCTGGCTACCAGGTGTCTTTCATACAGGTAACAAGCTGAGATTAGAAGCAGTCTCTTAAAGGGAGTGCTGCTAATCTCATTTTGTTACCTGTATAAAAGACACCTGTCCACAGGAGCCATCAAACCATCAGATTCCAAACTCTCCACCATGGCAAAGACCAAAGAGCTGTCCAAGGATGTCAGGGACAAGATTGTAGACCTACACAAGGCTGGACTGGGCTACCAAACTATGGCCAAGCAGCTTGGTGAGAAGGTGACAACAGTTGGTGCAATCATTCACACATGGAAGAAACACAAAACAAGTGTCAGTCTCCCTAGGTCTGGTGCACCATGCAAGATCTCACCTCGTGGAGTGTCAATGATCATGAGAACAGTGAGGAATCTTCCCAGAACTACACGTGAGGATCTTGTCAATGATCTCCAGGCAGCTGGGACCACAGTCACCAAGAGAACAATTGGTAACACACTACGCCGACAAGGACTGAAATCCTGCAGTGCCCGCAAGGTCCCTCTGTTCAAGAAAGCACATGTCCAGGCCCGTCTGAAGTTTGCCACTGAACATCTGAATGATGTAGAGGAGGACTGGTGGGACGTGTTGTGGTCAGAGGAGACCAAAATCCAGCTCTTTGGCATCAACTCAACTCGCCGTGTTTGGAGGAGGAGGAATGCTGCCTATGACCCCAAGAACACCATCCCAACTGTGAAACATGGTGGTGGAAACATTCTGCTTTGGGGGTGTTTTTCTGCTAAGGGGACATGACAACTGCACCGCATCAGAGACAATGGACGGGGCAATGTACCCTCAAATCTTGGGTGCAGGGGCGGACTGACAACTCATGGGGCCCCAGGGCAATAGGGGATCATGGGGCCCCTGTGTCCTTGCCCAAACTCAAAAAAGCCTATGAAAAAGGTACCAGGGGCATCTCATGGGGCCCCCTACTGACCCCGGGCCCTCGGGCAGTGCCCGAGTTTCCAAATGTTCAGTCCGTTCCTGCTTGGGTGAGAACCTTCTTCCCTCAGCCAAGGGCATTGAAAATGGGTGGTGGATGGGTGTTCCAGCATGACAATGTCCCAAAACACACGGCCAAGGCAACAAAGGAGTGGCTCAAGAAGAAGCACATTAATGTCCTGGAGTGGCCTAGCCAGTCTCCAGACCTTAATCTGATTGAAAATCTGTGGAGGGAGCTGAAAGTTTGAATTGCCAAACGTCAGCCACCAAACCTTAATAACTCAGAAAGGATCTGCCAAGAGGAGTGGGCCAAAATCCCTCCTGAGATGTGTGCAAACCTGGGGGCCAACTCCAGGAAACGTCTGACCTCTGTGAAGGGATTTGCCACCAAGTACTAAGTCATGTTTTGTGAAGGGGATCAAATACTTACTTCCCTCATGAACATGCAGATCAGTCATCATTTGTTAGACGCATTTCTGCTGAATTTGTTGTTGCTATTCCGTCTCTCAGTGTTACAATACACCGAACATTCGATTATTAGACCGATCATTTCTTTGTGAGGGGCGAACATTCAAAATCAGCCGGGGATCAAATACCTATTTCCTTCACTGTATATATATATATATATATATATATATATATGTACATATATATATATTTCAAATATATTTTTCTTCCATGTGGCCTACACAAGATTTTTTTCTGCAAATTCCTGAAATATGATGAAGAAGTGAAAAGGATAAAAATATTCCGGCGATGCGCGGTGTCAACCCGAGATCTCCGCACATTCATATCCGCTCCATAAACAATCGTCACATTCCGTAGGCCGGTCATTGACTCGTATCACACTCAGGATCAGACAGTTGGAGAGGATTTCACGCCGACACAATGAGGAAATCTGACAGGTGACGGAGAACTGCGAGGTGTTTATTTAATGAGTCGGGGCTGATGAATCTCCAGCAATAAACTGATCGAGTAATAAGAGGTCACAGCCGGGCCAGAAAAAGACCACCGGAGCTAAATATACAAAATCCTAAAAACCAAAAACTGCAAAGGATATTGTGATATTACAGAAAATCTGTCTGTAGACTCCAGGGGAGGACTGACAACTCATGGGGCCCCCGGGCAATAGGGGATCATGGGGCCCCCGTGTCCTTGCCCAAACTCAAAAAAGCCTATGAAAAAGGTACCAGGGGCATCTCATGGGGCCCCCTACTGACCCTGGGCCCTCAGGCAGTGCCCGAGTTTCCAAATGGTCAGTCCGCCCCTGGTAGACTCCTATACAGCCCTCGGATCCCTCCTGTATTCATCTGTATTGTCATTGTACTGTCTGCCCTCATGTTGTACCGCGCTGCGTACACTGTCAGCGCTATAAATCCTGTATAATAATAATACACAGTACAGAGAAACCTGGAAATTCAGAGTTCTCTGTACATTGCTACAGAACATGTCAGAGCTATAGAAATGTATAATAATATTAGTGTCTGACTGTGACGGGGACATTAGAGTGTAAGCTCCTCTGGTGCAGAGACTGATGTGACTGGCTCTGTACAGCACTACGGTATATGTCAGAGCTATGTAAATGAATAGTAATATGGTGTGACCGTGCTGGGACATTACATTGTAAGCTCCTCTGGTACAGAGACTGATGGGACTGTGGGGGAG
Source organism: Staurois parvus (assembly GCF_062004578.1). Lineage (NCBI taxonomy): Eukaryota > Metazoa > Chordata > Amphibia > Anura > Ranidae > Staurois > Staurois parvus. The sequence goes on from NW_028320595.1 coordinate 542,076, forward strand.
GGGACATTAGAGTGTAAGCTCCTCTGGTACAGAGACTGATGTGACTGTGGGTGTGGGGACATTAGAGTGTTAGCTCCTCTGGTACAGAGACTGATGTGACTGTGGGTGTGGGGACATTAGAGTGTTAGCTCCTCTGGTACAGAGACTGATGTGACTGTGGGGGAGGGGACATTTGAGTGTAAGCTCCTCTGGTACAGAGACTGATGTGACCGTGGGGGAGGGGACATTAGAGTGTAAGCTCCTCTGGTACAGAGACTGATGTGACTGTGGGGGAGGGGACATTAGAGTGTAAGCTCCCCTGGTGCAGAGACTGATATGACTAGGTAAGTGTTCTCTGTACAGCACTGCGGTATATGTCAGAGCTATATAAATGACTAGTAATAGTGTGTGACCGTGCTGGGACATTAGATTGCAGGGGCGGACTGACCATTTGGAAAATCAGGCACTGCCTCGAGGGCCCGGGGTCAATAAGGGGCCCCATGAGATGCCCTTGGTACCTTTCATAGGATTTTTGTTTGTGGTTTGAGTGTGGGTGAGGACACAGGGGCCCCATGATCCCCTATTGCCTGGGGGCCCCATGATTTGTCAGTCCGCCCCTGTTAGATTGTTAGCTCCTCTGGTGCAGAGACTGATGTGACTGGGAGGGGACATTAGAGTGTAAGCTCCTCTGGTACAGAGACTGATGTGACTGTGGGGGAGGGGACATTAGAGTGTAAGCTCCTCTGGTGCAGAGACTGATGTGACTGTGGGGGAGGGGGCATTAGAGTGTAAGCTCCTCTGGTACAGAGACAGATGTGACTGTGGGGGAGGGGACATTAGAGTGTAAGCTCCTCTGGTACAGAGACTGATGTGACTGGGAGGGGACAATAGAGTGTAAGCTCCTCTGGTACAGAGACTGATGTGACTGTGGGGGAGGGGACATTAGAGTGTAAGCTCCTCTGGTGCAGAGACTGATGTGACTGTGGGGGAGGGGGCATTAGAGTGTAAGCTCCTCTGGTACAGAGACAGATGTGACTGTGGGGGAGGGGACATTAGAGTGTTAGCTCCTCTGGTACAGAGACTGATGTGACTGTGGGGGGAGGGGACATTAGAGTGTAAGCTCCTCTGGTACAGAGACTGATGTGACTGTGGGGGGAGGGGACATTAGAGTGTAAGCTCCTCTGGTAAAGAGACTGATATGACTGTGGGGGGAGGGGACATTAGAGTGTAAGCTCCTCTGGTACAGAGACTGATGTGACTGTGGGGGAGGGGACATTAGAGTGTAAGCTCCTCTAGTACAGAGACTGATGTGACTGGCTCAGTGATTTCTGTACAGCGCTGCGGTATATGTCAGAGTTATATAAATGTATAATAATAATAATAGTGTGACTGTAGGGGGAGATTAGAGTGTAAGCTCCTGTGGTTCAGAGACTGACGTGAATGGCTCAGTGTTCTCTGCACAGTCCTGTTAGTGGATGTAGATTGCACTCTTGCTCTTACAGACACCTTATAGTTTGGGGCTAATACAAGTTAGTGATTGGTCGGCTCTTCACTTTTTGGTTGCGGTCACAGTGTGGTCTTTTTTTTTTTTGCGACTCCACATGTTGCCCATAACAAATAAATAAAGAATATGTTCATCAAACCGCTCGGCATTCCGTGACTTTCATCAGAAGGGATATAAAATGCTATCGCAGCTTTCTGCATCTTTGCCAAATTGCCCGCAGCAAAATCCTAAACCAAACACTCATTGATCTGTACAAGTACCAACTGAGGGCGGCACCCACCCATGCCCATCCTTTGTGATGCCAGCTGAAGAAAGCCAAATATTGCCCATTGAATGTCCCGGGGGGAGTATTAACTCCTAAGCCCCCATGGACTCAATAACAATTGCTCGCTAGAGTTTGTAAAGAGATGGTAGGTGCAGTGTGACAGCCATTCATCGGTGGAAACACTACACAGGAGCACCAAGAAATTTCCAACATGGCGGGTGCGGAGGGGGGAGGGGAATTTGGGAGAGGTTAATTTGGAATGCATTCTGAGCAGAACTATCTGTCCTGACTCATAGAAACTGGTGATAAGTACCTTTGTCATGGTCAATAATCCATTTGGAACTGATGGTATTAAAAACAAAAAAAAGTCTGAATCATCGGATGTTGGACATGAATCAGACCAGGATGCATCAACCAGGATCAGAGCTAACAAGGGCAAAGCGTTGACAGAAAACGCCAAAAAATGGATATAACATACAGTGGGGCAAAAAAGTATTTAGTCCCCACCAATTGTGCAAGTTCTCCCACTTACAAAGATGAGAGAGGCCTGTAATTGGCATCATAGGGAGACCTCAACTATGAGAGACAAAATGAGAAAACAAATCCAGACAATCACATTGGCTGATCTGGAAAGAATTTATTTGCAAATTATGGTGGAAAATAAGTATTTGGTCACTTACAAACAAGCAAGATTTCTGGCTCTCACAGACCTGTACCTTCTTCTTTAAGAGGCTCCTCTGTCCTGCACTCATTACCTGTATCAATGGCACCTGTTTGAACTTGTTATCAGTATAAAAGACACCTGTCCACAACCTCAAACAGTCACACTCCAAACTCCACTATGGTGAAGACCAAAGTGCTGTCGAAGGACACCAGAAACAAAATTGTAGACCTGCACCAGGCTGGGAAGACTGAATCTGCAATAGGCAAGCATCTTGGTGTGAACAAATCAACTGTGGGAGCAATAATTAGAAAATGGAAGACATACAAGACCACTGATAATCTCCCTCCATCTGGGGCTCCACGCAAGATCTCACCCCGTGGGGTCAAAATGATCACAAGAACGGTGAGCAAAAATCCCAGGACCACATGGGGGGACCTAGTGAATGACCTGCAGAGAGCTGGGACCAACGTAACAAAGGCTACTATCAGTAACACACTACGCCGCCAGGGACTCAGATCCTGCAGTGCCAGACGTGTCCCCCTGCTTAAGCCAGTACATGTCCGGGCCCGTCTGAAGTTTGCTAGAGAGCATTTGGATGATCCAGAAGAGGATTGGGAGAATGTCATATGGTCAGATGAAACCAAAATAGAACTGTTTGGTAGAAACATAACTCGTCGTGTTTGGAGGAGAGAGAATGCTGAGTTGCATTCAAAGAACACCATACCTACTGTGAAGCATGGGGGTGGCAACATCATGCTTTGGGGCTGTTTCTCCACAAAGGGACCAGGACGACTGATCCATGTACAGGACAGAATGAATGGGGCCATGTATCGTGAGATTTTGAGTGCAAACCTCCTTCCATCAGCAAGGGCATTGAAGATGAAACGTGGCTGGGTCTTCCAACATGACAATGATCCCAAACATACCGCCCGGGCAACGAAGGAGTGGCTTCGTAAGAAGCATTTCAAGGTCCTGGAGTGGCCTAGCCAGTCTCCAGATCTCAACCCCATAGAAAACCTTTGGAGGAAGTTGTAAGTCCGTGTTGCCCAGCGACAGCCCCAAAACATCACTGCTCTAGAGGAGATCTGCATGGAGGATGGGCCAACATACCAGCAACAGTGTGTGCCAACCTTGTGAAGACTTCCAGGAAACATCTGACCTCTGTCATTGCCAACAAAGGATATATAACAAAGTATTGAGATGAAATTTTGATATTCACCAAATACTTATTTTCCACCATAATTTGCAAATAAATTCTTTCCAGATCAGCCAATGTGATTGTCTGGATTTGTTTTCTCATTTTGTCTCTCATAGTTGAGGTCTCCCTATGATGCCAATTACAGGCCTCTCTCATCTTTGTAAGTGGGAGAACTTGCACAATTGGTGGGGACTAAATAGTTTTTTGCCCCACTGTATATAATTGGCCGAAAAGTCACGTGCAATGTAATGTTCTGAAACATGGCTTTCCATTTCAGCTTTGAGGTCCCACAACAAGGGCAAATATTCTGTAGGCTGTTTGTGTATAGAGCCCCTAGAAAGGACATTCTCAGCCAGAGTTCCATGACACCCTCGGGTTCCTCCAGAGGTTGCTAGGGGTTCCTCGTAGACATGTGCAGAACAAAAAAAATTATTTTGCTTCGATTCATTACTTAAATAATTTTGTTTAGTTAGATTTGTTATTTATTTATTTCAGGTACTTATATAGCGCCGTCAGTTTACACAGCGCTTTACATATATATTGTACATTCACATCAGTCCCCGCCCCCAAGGAGCGTACAATCTAAGGTCCCTAACTCACATTCATACATACATATACTAGGGACAATTTAGACAGGAGCCAATTCACCTACCAGCATGTCTTTGGAGCGTCAGAGGAAACCTGGAGTGCCCGGAGGAAACCCACGCAGGCACAGGGTGAACATGCAAACCTGATGTAAAGGGGGACTCTATTGGTGACACCTGATGTAAACAGAGTCCTCTTTAGGGAACATCTGATGTAAAGGGGAACTCTATTGGGGACACCAGATGTAAAGGGGGACTCTTCTGGAAACACCCAATGTAAAGGGGGACTCTTCTGGGGACACCTGATGTAAAGGGAACTCTACTGGGGACACTTGATGTAAAGGGGTACTCTACTGCGAACACCTGCTGTAAAGGGGAACTCTATTGGGGACATCTGATGTAAATGGGGGCCTCTTTAGGGAACATCTGATGTAAAGGGGAACTCTATTGGGGACACCAGATGTAAAGGGGGACTCTTCTGGGAACACCCAATGTAAAGGGGGACTCTTCTGGGAACACCTGATGTAAAGGGAACTCTATTGGGGACACTTGATGTAAAGGGGTACTCTACTGCGAACACCTGCTGTAAAGGGGGACTCTATTGGGGACACCTGATGTAAATGGGGGCCTCTTTAGGGAACATCTGATGTAAAGGGGAACTCTATTGGGGACATCTGATGTAAAGGGGAACTCTATTGGGGACATCTGATGTAAAGGGGGATGCTATTGGGAACACCCAATGTAAAGGGGGACTCTTTTGGGGACAGCTGATGTAAAGGGGGACTCTAATGGGGACACCTGATGTAAAGGGGGACTCTAATGGGGACACTTGATGTGAAGGGGGACTCTATTGGGGACACCTGATATAAAGGGGGACTCTATTGTGAACACCTGATGTAACTGGGGGATTTTATTGGGGACACCGGATGTAATCGGGGGATTTTATTGGGGACACCTGATGTAAAGAGGGACTCCACCTGGCAGGGGGGTGGGGTGCAATTTTCTATTTTCACCCTGGGTGCTGGATGACCTTGTCCTGGCACTGCTCTTGTGATAGTTTTGTGAAAAAAAAATGGATATAACATATATAATTGGCCAAAACGTCCCGTGCAATGTAATGTTCTGAAACATGGCCTTTCCATTTCAGCTTTGAGGTCCTACAACAAGGGCAAATATTCTGTAGGCTGTTTGTGTATAGAGCCTAGAACATTCTCAGCCAGAGTTCCATGACACCCTCGGGTTCCTCCAGAGGTTGCTAGGGGTCCCTTGTAGACATGTGCAGAACAAAAAAAAACTGATTCAATTCATTACCAAGGGCGGACTGACAACTCATGGGGCCCCCGGGCAATAGGGGATCATGGGGCCCCTGTGTACTTGCCCAAACTCAAAAAAGCCTATGGAAAAGGTACCAGGAGCATCTCATGGGGCCCCCTACTGACCCCGGGCCCTCGGGCAGTGCCTGGGGGGGGATTCTAATGGGGACACCGGATATAAAGGTGGACTCTTTTGGGGACACCTGATGTAAAGGGGGACTCTATTGTGAACACCTGATGTAATTGGGGGATTTTATTGTGGACACCTGATGTAAAGAGGGACTCCACCTGGCAGGGGGGTGGGGTGCAATTTGTTATTTTCACCCTGGGTGCTGAATGACCTTGTCCTGGCACTGCTCTTGTGACAGTTTTGGTGAAGGGTTCCTCATAACCAGAAAATTATTTTAGGGGTCCCTTTGGGGTAAAAAGGTTAAGAAAGGCCGCCTCAGACAATGAATTTGCTTTCCCGTGTCAGACGCAGCGGCCGGGATTGTGAATCAGCAACTCACGGACATCACTCTCTGTCTTGCGATGAGATGGAGCGGTGATGTTCATCAAGAAATATATCTCCTGTCTCAGAGACAGCCATCGGTCAGCTCTGTCGGAAGGACGCGGCGTAGCAGGCGCGCCTCCATTGTGTGCGCTGATATTCAGGTGTGTAAAGACGGCTCGATGGGAAATGGGGCGTGAAGAGGAACAGAGAAGGACTCTATATATTATCAATCAGGTGTGAGAAGTTTCTCCCTTCAGTGACTCTGCAACCGAGCGCGCCGGCCAAAGAGATTAAATCGCAATTAAATATTATTTCAGAGTAATTGTGAAGTTTTCTACTGTTTGGTTAAAAGATGCACCGAATACATCCAAAATTATAGTTTTTTTAACCCCCCTGGTGGTATTCCTGAGTGTAGCTCGGGGTAAAGTTTCAGCACCACAAGCGGTAACCCCCCCGAGCTACACTCGGGAATACACTGCAGTGTTCCTCCGGGATCTCTTCTTCCCTTACCTTGTCCTGCGCTCCCGCGATGTCCCTCCTGCAGTGTCCCCGGCAATGTCCTCCGGCCGATGCCGGCATCTGTCTTCCGGGTTCCGTCCCCTGCGACGTCGGGACGTACGGGGGACAGAACTGGCGGGAAATTTGAAAGTTTTAAAAACTGACATTTTCAAATAAAGTAAAATCACATAGTATAACATTCCTGTATCAAACCATTTCACATACATTTTGTCCCGAGTGCTTTGTCCGGCGCCCTGCCTGCGTTTTTACTGTTCTTTCTGCCTGGAAACTGAGAAACGTCCATGGCGTCCAAAAAGCGTCCCTTTAGGTCAGACGCGGTTTTAGACCAGCTAGAGAACAGCGATAGTAAATCAGAACCACTTGCAGAATTGAGTGATAATGATTGGTGGGGGAAATTCCTCATCAGACACTGAAAACGATTCTGCGACTTTGCTCAGCGATGTGCAAACTTGGCGCTATATTTCACATTTCAGTGTTTTTGGTTTGATTATATTATTGAATTACATTTATTATTATTATATTATTATTTTTTATGATTATTTATTAAATTATAATTTATGATTTCGTGTTTCAAATTTTATCATATCCGGGATGTTTTCTAGACTCTTGTTCAGACAGATTTCAGTGAGTTATTCCTAAAAATTACAGGCCTACAATAAAAAAATACATATTTCCATGCAAAAAAAATGTACCGCTTTGAGCACAGAAATATGGACATAATCAGACCGCTAGGGAGGCTAATCAGATGTTGCAAAGTTCAAATGAATCTTTTGTTTCATTAACCTCCACTTGGGGGACTTGTGGAAGGATTGTCATCGGGGTCAGCAAAAAGGTAGACTGGTGTCACTGAGTCAGCTGCTAAAGGTGGGAGTTCAGGTTTTATCTTTCCATCCTGGCTTGTCCTGTTCACACTGAAGCCGCATAATCCGAAGACATGAAAGTAAACAGTATCAAATATATTTATCCACAATGCAGCATGCCAATTAATATATGTAACACTTCCAGGTATTTATGCAATTATATACCTCCTTAGACACGGTCTTTCCAGACAGTATGGGCCCCTGCTTACTTGGCACTATCCACAGGCAGGTTAACTCTTCAATAATACATGGAAGTTGAATCCTATGCAATTTTAATTCAGCTAACAGAAGTACAGAGGATGTTTTTCCAGTCTATTGAAGTGTAAGAAGACAATGACATTCCTAAAGCAAGCCATAGACGATGCAATTCTCCTTCCTGCAACCATGGGATGCAGGAAAGTTAATTGCTTGATTCCCCCATCCATACCATTAGTGTTGATGGGGGAATCCCTCCCGCAGAGCTATGGTGTTCTGCCAGAAGGGTGCCAATCATCACTTCAGGTGGCTATAGCCACCGTCGGTGATCACATGCAAAAAATCTGGTCAAATTGGAGGCAGCGGCCTTCACTTCCTACATGGAAGAAAGATATATTTTAACAATATTCTTCTCAAATATATTGACAAATATTTGAAATACAGTACTACAATTTTGACCGTATTCAATATATTTCAAAATATATTTATATATACATATATATACAGTATATATATATATATATATATATATAGTATGTTGAATTGCGTTTTTTATATATTAAAAAATACAAAATATATGAAAAAAAAATTTTAAATATAATTTTTTTAAATGCATTCTTTAGATTCTTTTTTAACATATAAAAAAGTCGTTTTAACATATATTTTTACATATATCTGTAAATGCATTCCAAAAATGTAGATTATGTATTTCAAGATATAAATATATATATATATATATATATATATATATATATATACACACTGTATGTTGAAATGCGTTTTTATTACAAAATATATGAAAAATATTTTTAAAAATACATTTTCAAATATACTGTATGTCTTTAAAATACATTTAATCTACATTTTTGGAATGCATTTACAAATATATGTAAAAATATATGTTAAAATGACTTTTTTATATGTTAAAAAAAATCTGAAGAATATATTTAAAAAAAATAAATTTTAAAAAATATATTTATTTATATATTTTTTAAAATACACTGTATGTATGTATCTACATTTTTGGAATGTGTTTACAAATATATGTAAAAATATGTTAAAATGACTTTTTTATATGTTAAAAAAAATCTGAAGAACATATTTTAAAAAATATATTTTTTTTAAAATGTTTTTCATATATTTTGTTATAATATTTCAACATGCAGTATATATATATATATATTTATTTATTTTTTTATCTTTTTTTAATATATTGAATACGGCCAAAATTGTAGTATTTCAAATATATGTCAATATACTTGAGAAGAATATTTTTAAAATATATTTCAAATATATTTCTGTTCCATGTGGGTTAGGCTTCGCTCTGGCATGAATTCTTGCGCCGAAGCTTGGTCGCGCTCTGCAGTCCAGGCCTTGTCCTCGCTTTGGACATTAGTGTTTTTTTAGCATTTTTTTAACATTTGTGTTTTTTAGCAAAACTATACTCTTACAAAAGGGTAAGGCTCAAAAATGCTCATAAATGCAGAATAGCCAAATTTGTTAGCGTTTTCAGCTATTATCAGCATTTTTCAGCATTAGAGCTAAAAAAAACTCTAGAAACCCACTAGTTCTGGGTATTTTTTCCAGCCAGAAAATGCCCCTGACAAAAACGTTGATTCCAGTCTATGTGTGTATGAACACATAGGATAACATGCTGGGGGGTTTAATGGCTGTACCAAAAAACCGTCAGAAGCCAAAAACAGCCGCTGTAAAAACGTCCCGTGTGCATGAGGACTAAGCGATGATGGCAGCTACAGACCCCTCTCACCATATTATTGAAGTTACGTAGTTAAAAATTACATGACAGTGGGGCAGAGGCGTCCCTAGGCAGGTGCAGGGGGTGCGCTGTGCGCCGGGTGACACCTACTGCCCGGGGTGACACCGGACCCGCTCCACCAAAAGGTAAGTTGTAAAGCAAGCCGACAATCCCCGCAGAATGGATCGGATCTGCGGATTGAGCATAATGGATCAGACTCCGATCCATTATGTTCCCCAATCCTCAGATCGGATCCATCCTGCAGGGATCGACGGCTTGCTTTACAACTTACCTTTTCGTGGAGCGGGTCCGGTGTCACCCTGTTTACATTGCATGCCGACGATCCCCACAGAATGGATCGGATCTGCAGATTGAGCATAATGGATAGGACTCCAATCCATTATGCTCCACAATCCACAGATCCGATCCATTGTGCGGGGATCATCGGCATGCAACCTATACGGGGTGACACCGGACCCGCTCCACGAAAAGGTAAGCTGTAAAGAAAGCCGCCGATCCCCGCAGGATGGATCGGGTCTGCGGATTGAGCATAATGGATCGGACTCCGATCCATTATGCTTCCCGATCCGCAGATCCGATCCATCTGATCCGATCCACTGGGGAGGATAATGGATCAGACTCCGATCCATTATGCTCAATCCGCAGATCCAATCCATCCTGCGGGGATTGTCAGCATGCAACCTATACGGGATGACACCGCACCCGCTCCACGAAAAGGTAAGTTGTAAAGCAAGCCAACGATCGAATGGATCGGATCTGCGGATTGAGCATAATGGATCAGAGTCTGATCCATTATGCTCAATCCACAGATCCGATCCATTCTGCAGGGATCGTCGGAGGGGGTGTCACCAAGTGTTACCACACCGGGTGACACCAACCCTAGGGACGCCTCTGCAGTGGGGCAGAACAAGTGGTATTGTGGTTGTTTGCATGTCGCACAAAGAATCGTTCAAGTCTGGCCCATCTTTTATACATTTGTTAGCTTTTGTGGAACTAACCAATCAAAATCTTAGGCTGGCCTACACCTGCAGAATTTCATTTGAGAGAAAGTATAAAACTGCTCGACTGACTATTCGATGGTTGGCTTCATGGACTAATTTTGGACGACTTTTCCTGTGAGTACCACTTGATTTTTATAGTAAGGTTTGTGTGTGCACGGAAGCGATGTATTGTTGCACGTGATCAGGGGCGGACTGACAACTCATGGGGCCCCCGGGCAATAGGGGACCATGGGGCCCCTGTGTCCTTGCCCAAACTCAAACCACACCCAAAAAAGCCTATGAAAAAGGTACCAGGGGCATCTCATGGGGCCCCCTACTGACCCCGGGCCCTCGGGCAGTGCCCAAGTTCCAAAATGGTCAGTCCGCCCCAGCACATGATCCACCTGCTAATGATCCAACAAGGAGCGTAATCCAATATACAGGAATGAACAACTTTTCTTGCTAAAGAACATTCTACGTCTGGATCAATTTTGACAAGGCTAGTTAGGCTTTTTTTCAGCAGGAACATGGGGGAACACAGGTCTGGCACCTGCAGAGGGTCTAGTGATGCTGGCTGCGGGGGTATGTATCGTCGCTGGAGGGGATCTATAGTTGCTGGGTAGGTCTATTGGTGCTGGTGGGGAATCTATTGTTATTGAGGGGGTCTTCTGTTGTTGGGGGGTCAATAGTTGCTGGGAGGGATCTACTGTTGAGGACGAGGTCTATTGATGTTGGCTGCTGGGAGATCTGATGTTGCTGCTGGGGGTCTGTTGCTGCTGGAGTGGATTTATTGTTGCTGGGGTGGTATTTTGTTGCAGGAGCTCCATTGTTGTTAGGAAGGTCTGTTGCTATGGGGGGTCTATTGTTGCTGGGTAGGTCTATTGGTGCTGGTGGTGAATCTATTGTTATTGAATGGTCTTCTGTTACTGGGGGGTCAATTGTTGCTGGGGGGTCTATTGTTGTGGGGGATCTCTTGTTGCTGGGTGGCATCTATTGTTGCTGGCTGCAGGGGATCTTTTTTACTGCTTTTCTTGTTATCATTAGCAAACTCCATATTAATTACTTAGCATCACAAAATGATACTTGGCTTTGTATTCTCTAAAAGGGGCGGTACTGGGAGGTGGGTAGGGGGTGGAACCAAGTGAAGGTGCTCGGAGGTGGGTAGGGGTCCAAGTGAAGGTGCTCGGAGGTGGGTAGGGGTCCAAGTGAAGGTGCTCGGAGGTGGGTAGGGGGTGGAACCAAGTGAAGGTGCTCGGAGGTGGGCAGGGGGTGGAACCAAGTGAAGGTGCTCGGAGGTGGGCAGGGGGTGGAACCAAGTGAAGGTGCTCGGAGGTGGGTAGGGGTGGAACCAAGTGAAGGTGCTCGGAGGTGGGTAGGGGGTGGAACGAAGTGAAGGTGCTCGGAGGTGGGTAGGGGGTGGAACCAAGTGAAGGTGCTCAGAGGTGGGTAGGGGGTGGAACCAAGTAAAGGTGCTCGGAGGTGGGTAGGGGGTGGAACCAAGTGAAGGTGCTCGGAGGTAGGTAGGGGGTGGAACCAAGTGAAGGTGCTCGGAGGTGGGTAGGGTAGACACAATGGGTGATTTGGAAGGGGGAATTCCTGAGACTAGTTACAATTTTTCTTGCATGGGAGCAGGGGCAGACTGACAACTCATGGGGCTCCCGGGCAATAGGGGATCATGGGGCCCCTGTGTCCTTGCCCAAACTCAAACGCCTATGAAAAAGGTACCAGGGGCATCTCATGGGGCCCCCTACTGACCCCGGGCCCTCGGGCACTGCCCAAATTTCCAAATGGTCAGTCCGCCCCTGCATGGGAGTGAATCTAATGATTGGAAATGTGTTTGTTCCCATTAGATTTGACAAAAATCTTGATTTTTTTTCTCGCCCTGGTCAAAACCGATTGTTGGATCATCTCCTTTAACTTTTAGATATTCAAATGAACATTCAGAAAGCTTCAATTTTCTAACAAAATTCTACAGGTGTATAGCCAGCGATAGTGTCTTTAGCTGGCTTCATTCATAGGGACTGGTGAGATGTTTACTTTTATGTTATTTCATGCTGTCATTGTCTTCATATTGGCTGTTCGAAGTTCTCACTTCCTTCCATGATATGACAGATCACATGACAGATAAGGTCCTCCACCTGGCTGATCACCAGCATTGCTCCAAAATCTGCAGATGTCACGTCCTGCTCATACCTGCCGCCGGTCCTGTGCATGTCCTGGGCTGACTCATAGATGACTCAAGGTTCCCACACACATTTTTTTATCCATTAATCAGGACTGTCAATGCAATGCCAACAGCAAGTCACATCCTACATTGTCACCCAAGTCTCACCTCAGTGACTGGTGAAGGGTGGATCCAGTGTCTGGGTCAACATCTACACATCAATAACACACGTGTCATCATCAAACTTATCTTTGACAGCTTCTCCACTTCCCTGAACAATATCCTCGTCCCTGCAGTTCACTTGTAGGAGTGACGGAGGTGCTCATGCTATTGGGTGACTAGACAGAAGAATGAGGCTGGGGTGGACCACCAAGACCTCTGTATTCATGTTAACACTGGACCTGCCAGCATGAAAGGGGCATCCTTTTCATGTCCTCTATAACATCTCGGGGGAGATCTATAATTGCCCCAGGGTGGTAGCATAGCCTGCCTTATTGAGATACAGGTTCTTTGTTGGTTAGCAAAGGAAAGAGACCCTCCTAGATAGTCGTATGGAGGAAGGAGACCCTCTTAGATAGTCGTATCTAGGAAGGAGACCCTCCTAGATAACTGTATCGAGAAAGGAGACCCTCCTAGATAGCCGTATCGAGGAAGGAGACCCTCCTAGATAGCCGTATCGAGGAAGAAGACCCTCCTAGATAGCCGTATTGAGGAAGGAGACCCTTCCTATATAGTCGTATTGAGGAAGGAGATCCTCCTATATAGTCATATCGAGGAAGGAGACCCTCCTATATAGTCGTATTGAAGAAGGAGACCCTCCTAGATAGCCATATCTAGGAAGGAGACCCTCCTATATAGTCGTATTGAGGAAGGAGATCCTCCTAGATAGTCGTATCGAAGAAGGAGACCCTCCTAGATAACCGTATCGAGGAAGGAGATCCTCCTAGATAGCCGTATCGAGGAAGGAGACCCTCCTATATAGTCGTATCGAGGAAAGGAAACCCTCCTAGATAGTCGTATCGAAGAAGGAGACCCTCCTAGATAATCTTATCAAGGAAGGAGACCCTCCTAGATAGTCTGGATAGTCTCAGGGCTGCTGGTAGAAATCACAGGGCCCGGTACAGCCTACCTAAATGGGACCCCACCCCCCAAAAATATCAAATTATATTTTTGCTAAAATGCCACGGGCGTGATGCTATGCTTTTCAGCCATGGCAGAATTGGTGTCATTGGGACCCATTGTTGAAGTCATTGGGAGGAATTGTGCCCCATCATAGGTATCATTGGGAGGAATTGTGCCCCATTGTTGGTGTCAGTGGGGGGAATTATTCCCTGTTGTTTGTGTCAGTGTATGAAATATTGCCCCAAGGGCTATATAGAAGCAAGCAAAGGGCCACATGTGGCCCCTAGACCACAGTTTAGAGACAACCGCCCTAGGGAATCAGATATTTCCTGGATCAACAATCTCTGCTGTTTTTATTCATACCGATAAGCTATTGTGCTTCTTCCTCAATGTCCAACAACTTCGCCCCCGCCCCACAGAGAACACCAGTGTGCTAGACTAAACAAGTAGCTGCCACTTAATAACGGATTAAAGTTATGTAACCTAGTTCCTTCTATATATCAAAACAAAGAAAAGAACAGCGACACTATCCCATGTGCAATATACATCAAGACCAACCTTTAATCTATTATGATCAATTGGCATGGAAAATAAATAAAGGTGCAAAAATAGCCCATAAAACATCACCCAGTGTAACGGTAGTGTGACAAAAAAAAAAGAAAAGCCCCATTAATATTGTTAGGGATCCGGGTATGACCAGAAATGTGTGGGAACACAGGCGTAGTCAGGGCTGGAGAGGTGGAATGGTCAGGCAGGCCGTTAGGTACTGTAAAGGGCGCGGGGTCTAAGTCCCAATCTGCTTATTCACCAGGGCCCCTGATGGTGGGGATGGACTTGGAGCAGACTGAGACCAGGTCGCGACCCCTGAGTACGTCCGGCAAAGGTAAAGAGCGTCCTCAGGGGTGTGCGGGGAAAGGAGCCTGACATGAAGAGGCTGGCAGACCTGGTAACAGGGACAGATTCATGCGGGATGGATGGATTGTCTGGGTAGCGTCAGGCGTAGTCAGGCAGGCCAGGTCAGCAACGTGCGGGCAGCGAGGTACCGGAGGAGCAGGCAGAGAATAGTCAGGGTCACAAGCCGGGTTCAGTAACTCACGGGCAGCGCGGTACAGAGGATCAGGCAACAGGATGGTCAGGCAAGCCAGGGGTTAAACAGGAGATGGTCAGCAGAGGTCAGGATCAAAGCAGGGTCAGCAACTAGGCAGATAGGCAGGAACACAGGATACCAAGTACAGGGGCTCATGGGAAACAATACACCAAGGCCCTGACTGCAGGTCTGGCCATTCCTTAAATACACCTCCTGCAATCAGCCTCAGGTGATGGCTGATTGCAGGAGTGAGTGTCTGGTTGCTGAGAGCACCCGCAGGCCAGCCCTGGTACTGCAGCCCACACAGCAGGTGAGTCCCACCACCAGTGGTGAATCCATTCCTGACAAATATCCAATAATTTCATTAAACATTGGTGATCTTCTCCAATTAAATTGCCCCACACCAAAGTGCTCAGTGCCACCAAATCCCTCTAGCAGGGCTGCTGTTAGAAACCACAAGGCCCCTTACAGCCAACCTGACAGCCCATCCCCCCCAACCACAGGGCCCCATACAGCCAACCTAACAAGCCCCCCACCCCCCATCATAAAAAAACACAGTTTACTATGCTTCAGTTATGAATGGACACAGTGAGTGATCGGTACCGATGGATGGATGGATTGTCTGGTACTGATCGGTACCGATCACTCATTGTGTTCAGTCAGGAGTGAAAGGGGCTAGTAAATTACTGGAACCAATCCCCTGTATGTTTCTCTCTGCAGCAGCTGAAAGCCAGCCAGGGGGGAGGAGAAGAACCAAGCTTAATTAATAATACACTGAGGTATATACTGCACTATGGGGATAAGCTCTAGAGTTGGACTTTTTGCTAACATTGAGTACTGTGTCATACATGTGCCGTGTACCGCGGTGTCTTCCCAATCACGTGTGTACAGTCTTACCGGATGACTAATGCTGACTCCGTCAAGTTCACACCTCTACCAGTAACCATGGCTATAGCGTGTACATAGTCTCCATTGATTCATGAGTATGAATGAACAAACATTGGATTTTGTACGCTGAAAGGAATGAATTCCTCGCCTAAAGTCCTGTCATGTCTTAAACATAAACACATTCCTAATGTACAGTACAGGCCGGCTGCTGGAGGTGACACCAGGTTTGCAGTGTCTTGGCCCTTTGTGTGTGTCTATGGGTGCTTGTGTGGTTCAGGAAGGTGACAACATAGACTCCTCATCAAGAGCCCAGCATACTTCCTAATTCTCAGGACACTCTCCTGACCCATCATCACCATAAGCTGTGCAGGGTACAACAGGTAGCCCCTGTTGGACCCTGGCCCCCTTGCTGACCGAATGGGAGGACTGCCTGTACCTATCTCTTAGAGGTCCCGGAAATAACCAAATCTTTCTTTACGCAATGCTGACCTAAACCAACCGTTTAACAATAGAGAACCCCTGAAGTAGTTTTAAGGTCTCAGGGTACCCCAACTAAAACCAATGTGACTAGACCAGAGGTGAACTGGACATGTGAATGCAAGTACTGGCCTTGTCAGCAACTGGTTTTGGTAGCCATTTTTTTTTTGTAATTCACTGCACTCCCACATGGAAGAAAAATATATCTGAAATATATTTTAAAAATATTCTTCCCAAATATATTGCCATATATTTGAAATGCTACAATTTTGGCCATTTCAATATAGTCCAAAATAAATATATATATATATATATATACAGTTGCAAGAAAAAGTATGTGAACCCCTTGGGATTACGTGGAGTTTTGCATGAATTGGGCATAAAATGTGCTCTGAACGTCATCTAAGTCACAACAATAGAAGAACACTGTCTGCTGAACATAATACTACACAAACATTAGATGTTGCCATGGTTTAATTGCACATAACATGTAAACATTCACAGTGCAGGGAGGAAAAAGTATGTGAACCTTTGGACTTAATAACTGGTTGACCCTCCTTTGGCAGCAATAACCTCAACCAAACGTTTCCTGTAGTTGCAGATCAGACCTGCACAACAATCTGGAGTCATTTTGGACCACTCCTTTTAACAAAACTGTTTCAGTGTAGCAATATTCTTGGGATGTCTGGTGTGAATCGCTCTCTTAAGGTCATGCCACAGCATTTCAATCGGGTTGAGGTCAGGACTCTGACTGGGCCACTCCAGAAGGCGTATTCTGTGCTGTTGCAGCCATTGGTTTGTTGAATTACTTGTATGCTTTGGGTCATTGTCCTGTTGCCTCACCCATCCTCTGCAGAGCTTCAGTTGGCGGACAGATGGTCGTACGTTTTCCTGCAAAATGTCTTGATAAACTCTGGAATTCATTTTCCCATCAATGACAACAATCCGTCCAGGCCCTGAGGCAGCAAAGCAGCCCCAAACCATGATGCTCCCTCCGCCATGTTTCACAGTGGGGATGAGGTTTTGATGTTGGTGTGCTGTGCCTTTTTTTCTCCACACATAGTGTTGTGTGTTCTTCCCAAACAACTCAATCTTGGTTTCATCTGTCCACAGTATATTTTGCCAGTAGTGCTGTGGAACATCCAGGTGCTCTTTTGCATACTTCAAACGTACTGCAATATTCTTTTTGGACAGCAATGGCTTCCTCCGTGGTGTCCTCCCATGTACTCCATTCTTGTTTAATGTTTTCCTTATTGTAGATGTGTCAACAAAAATGTTAGTATGTGCCAGAGATTTCTGTAGGTCTTTAGCTGACACTCTGGGATTCCTCTTTACCTCATGCAGCATTCTGCGCTGTGCTCTTGCAGTCATTTTTACAGGACGACCACGCCTAGGGAGAGTAGCAACAGTGCTAAACTTTCTCCATTTGTAGACAGTCTGTCTTACCGTGGACACATGAACATCAAGGCTCAAGGAGATACTTTTGTAACCCTTTCCAGCTTCATGCAAGTCAGCAATTCTTGATCGTAGGTCTTCTGATAGCTCTTTTCTGCGAGGCATGGTTCACATCAGACAATGCTTCTTGAAACCAGTAAACCCAAAACAGGTGTGTGTTTTTTAAGGGCAGGACAGCTGTCAGCAACACATCCAATATCATCACACTGATTGGAGTCAAAGTTGGCTCACTCCTGGCTCCAATTATCTCTGGGAGAAGTCATTAAGCTAGGGCTTCACATACTTTTTCTTCCCTGCACTGTGAATGTTTACATGTTATGTGCAATTAAACCATGGCAACATCTAATATTTGTGTAGTATTATGTTCAGCAGACTGTGTTCTTCTATTGTTGTGACTTAGATGCCGTTCAGAGCACATTTTATGCCCAATTCATGCAAAACTCCATGTAATCCCAAGGGGTTCACATACTTTTTCTTGCAACTGTATATATATATATATATATATACACTGCATGTTAAAATGCATTTTTATTACAAATTATATGAAAAATATTTTTAAAAACACATTTCAAATATACTGGATGTCTTTAAAAATACAAATCTACATTTTTGGAATGCATTTACAAATATATGTAACAATATATATGTTAAAATTACTTTTTTGTATGTTAAAATATATAAATATATTTGTAAGTGCATTTCAAAAATGTAGATTTTTATTTTTAAAGACATACAGTATATTTGAAATGTATTTTTAAATATATATATATATATATATATATATATATATATATATATATATATATTCTCCTCTCCCCCCTGCTGGCTTGTAGCTGCTGCAGGGAGAGCCATACAGTTCCATTAATTACCCCTCCTTCACACCTTCACCCTCCCTATGCACCATAAGTTTTCACCTGCTGGCCAGGCCTCCCTGTGTGCCCCCACCCACATGGAAGAAGTATTTTAAACATATATTTGAAATACTACAACTTTGGCCATATTCAATATATTTCAAAATATATTTCTATATACAGTTGTGACCAAAATTATTCAACCCCCAATGCTGTAAAGGGGTTTAGGGACTATAGTGTACATTTGGAATTGTATTCAGAATCAAATCCTACAAGGACGTTGTAACTACCCAAATGCAACTAAAATGACATCAATTGTTTATGTAATACAGTAGTAAATGGTTCTTATGTGGTTTCTTCATTGCCACAATTATTCAACCCCTTAAAGACTACCACTCTGAAGAACAGAGGTTCATACAGGTGCTTTCCATCAGGTATTGAAAACACCTGTGGATGTCACCGAGCAGCAATCAAGCATAATAAGCACCAATTAGGCAGCTTTAAAATGACTGTGATACTCAGCTCCTTCTAGACATTTACTGGTGTGGTTACAAACATGGTGAAGGCAAGAGAATGGTCCAGGAAGACAAGAGAAGAGGTGATTTCTCTTCACAGGAAGGGCAATGGCTATAAGAAGATTGCAAAGATGTTAAACATACCAAGAGACACCTTAGGAAGCATCATTCGCAAATTCAAGGCAAAGGGCACTGTTGAAACGCTACCTGGTCGTGGCAGAAAGAAGATGCTGACTTCGACTGCTGTGCGCTACCTGAAGCGTAGAGTGGAGAGAAGTCCCCGTGTGACTGCTGAGGAACTGAGAAAAGATTTGTCAGATGTGGGTACAGAAGTTTCAGCCCAGACAATAAGACGCACACTGCGTAATGAAGGCCTCCGTGCCAGAACTCCCAGGCGTACCCCCTTGCTGTCTCCAAAGAATAAGAAGAGTCGACTGCAGTATGCCAAAAGCCATGTGGACAAACCACAAAAGTTGTGGGATAGTGTTCTGTGGACTGATGAAACAAAATTAGAACTGTTTGGGCCCATGGATCAACGCTATGTTTGGAGGAGGAAGAACAAGGCCTATGATGAAAAGAACACCTTGCCTACTGTGAAGCATGGTGGAGGGTCAATCATGCTTTGGGGCTGTTTTGCTTCTGCAGGTACAGGGAAGCTTCAGCGTGTGCAAGGTACCATGAATTCTCTTCAGTACCAGGAGATATTGGATGGAAACGTGATGCAGTCCGTCACACACCTGAGGCTTGGGAGACGTTGGACCTTTCAACAGGACAATGATCCCAAGCATACCTCCAAGTCCACTAGAGCATGGTTGCAGAGGAAAGGCTGGAACATTTTGGAGTGGCCATCGCAGTCACCAGACTTAAATCCGATTGAGAACCTCTGGTGGGACTTAAAGAAAGCAGTTGCAGTGCGCAAGCCTAAGAATGTGACTGAACTGGAGGCCTTTGCCCATGAAGAATGGGCGAAGATACCCGTAGATCGCTGCAAGACACTTGTGTCAAGCTATGCTTCACGTTTAAAAGCTGTTATAACTGTAAAAGGATGCTGTACTAAGTACTAAGATTGAATGTCACTTGGGGGTTGAATAAAACTGATAATGCTGTGAGCACAGAAAAGACATTTGTGGTTATTTCATTATAACTGTTATGTTATATTTGTCTGACCTACAAGTGCCTCTTTAATGTAAATGTAAGCAAGATGACTGAATGATCAAAAGCAATGTCAAACTGGCCAAAACACTCAATTTCAGTGGGGGTTGAATAATTTTGGTCACAACTGTATATAGGGTGTTCAAAGACTTCTGTTCCTCACTTTATATATATATTGAAATATATCATCCACATTTTTGGAAAGCATTTACAGATATATGTAAAAATATATGTTAAAATTACTTTTTTATATGTTAAAAAAAATCTGAAGAAAGCATTTAAAGCATTTCAACATGCAGTGTATATATATTTTGAAATATATTGAATACGGCCAAAATTGTAATATTTCAAATATATGGCAATATATTTGGGAAGAATATTTTTAAAATATATTTCAAATATATTTCTCTTCCATGTGGGTTAGGCTTCGCTCTGGCTTGCATTCTTGGTGGCGCTCTGCAGACCAGGCCTTTGTTGGTTATGTGTTAGAGAAGACACTGGTAGCTTGTGATGAGGCAGAATTCTGTTTTACTTGTGTGGCTTAAGTTACAAACCTACAGAGCACATTTCAGCAGACAGTGATAGCAGACATCTCCCTTTGAGAGAGAGAGAGGAAGAGAGAGAACCAACAAGTTTTACACATATGCACAACTAATAACCTTAGTGTACCGTGCCATCTACTGGTCAAGTGATATTAACACACAATACTGTATATAGTACATGCTGTTGTATCTCCAACAGCCTTGTCCTCGCTTTGGACATTAGCGTTTTTTTAGCATTATTTAACGTTTGTGTTTTTTAGCAAAACTATACTCTCACAAAAGCTTAAGGCTCAAAAATGCAGAATAGCTAAATTTAGCCAAAATATATTTCAAATATAAAAGAAGAATTATCAGCGAGCGCTTAGCTAACAGAAAAGCGGCTACGCACTAGAAAAGCGACCATAAAACCTTCAAAGTGACTAATACAAGATAGTGCAGCGCTAAAAAACTATATTAATGTAATAAAATCATTATATATATTTCAAATATATTTTTCTTCCATATGGGCTGCAATGCACTACTGAGCATTGCCATGCATTGCGGCGTACTACAATGCAGGTGCATTTGGAAAGGCGCGTTGGATTGCCATTTAACCCCTCGCCTACCAGGCACTTATACCCCCTTATTTACCAGGCCAATTTTCAGCTTTCAGCGCTGCCGCACTTTGATTGACAATTGCGCGGTCATGCAACATTGTACCCATATGAAATTTTGATCATTTTTTTCTCACAAATAGAGCTTTCTTTTGGTGGTATTTAATCGCCACTGGGCGCTTTACTTTTTGCGCTATAAATAAAAAATTGCCAAAAATTTGAAAAAAAAAGAAAAAGTTTCTTTGTTTCTATTATAAAATTTTTCAAACAGGTAATTTTTCTCCTTCACTGATGTGCGTTGATGAGGCAGCACTGATGGGCACTGATAGGCGGCACTAAAGGGCACTGATAGGCAGTACTAATGAGGTGGCACAGATAGCCGGCACTGATAGACAGCACTAATGAGGTGTCACGGATAGCCGGCACTGATAGACAGCACTAATGAGGTGTCACGGATAGGCGGCACTAATATGCAGCACTGATAGGCGGCACTGATAGGTGAAACTAATGATGGGTACTGATAGACGGCACTGACTGGCATCACTGCTGGGCACTGACTGGCGGCACTGACTGGCACAACCGCTGGGCACTGACTGGTGGCACTGACTGGCAGCACTGCTGGGCTGCACTGGTGGGTGGCACTGGTGGGCAGCACTGGTGGGTGGGCACAGGTGGGTGCCCACCCACCAGATTGCCCTGTAGATTAAATCAAAGGTGGATTGTATTTCCACAAATGATTAGTAGGCAAATAGCAGGCCTAAAAAGAGGGGGGGGGGGCGGGAGGGAGGGGAGGGAAGTTGGGAGGGACGGGAGTTGGGTGGGAGGGAGGAGAGAGAGGAGGGGGAGGGAGGGAGGGGAGGAGGTATTGGGTCAATACTCTGCACGACAGAAGGGATAAAGAGGAAGAGGCAATCTGGAAGAGAGATGGAGTTAATTGGGAATGATGGAAGAAATACAGTTTATAACCTATAATGTGAACGGGCTGAGTTGTCCAGGGAAGAGATTTAGGTTGTTTAATGAGTTACATCATAGGGCGACGTCGTGGTATTTTTACAGGAGACGCACTTTGAGATAGAGGCAAACGTGAAATTGAAAGCCAAATACTATCCAACATGGTACTATGCAGATTCTCCAATTAAAAGAGCAAAAGGGGTTGCAATAGGTTTGGCAAAGAATACGAGATTTGAGCTGGAGGATAGAAGAACCGACCCGGAGGGGAGGTTTTTATTCTTAAAAGGTAGACTTCAGGGGATTGAGTGTACTTTAGCCAATATATACTGCCCTAATAAAAATCCGGAGATGTATATGAAGGGTCTGTTAAAAAAATTAATGGAATTTAAAAAAGGGCGTTTGATAGTAGCTGGAGACCTAAATTTCTGTATGGACCCACAAAAGGATAACACCTCTTCTGTGCAAAGAGAGGGGAGTAGGTCTCTGAGAGCTTTGAAAAAAGCGATGCATGAATATCAACTAGTGGACACCTGGAGAATAACGCATATGAAAGACAGAGACTATACCTTCTTCTCTAATGCACACGAGATATACTCGAGATTAGATTACATCTTAATAGACCATCAACTTATAGATCATCTGGTTAAAATTGACATAGAGACAAGGACGTTCTCGGATCACGCTCCGGTCGTAATGAAAATGGGATGGGGAAGAAGGTGGACTGGAGGATTAGGGTGGAGGTTAAATGAGGTTCTTCTTCTGGCTGAGGATGTAGTTCAGAAAATCGAGAAAGAGATTAAGGTATATTTTAAGGAGAACGAAACGGAGGAAGTATCGATAGCTACAGTCTGGGAAAGCCACAAGGTATTTATAAGAGGAATCTTGATTGCGGCAGGAGCAAGGAAGAAAAAGGAAAGAAGAGAGAGGGTCAGTGGGCTCTTAAAAGAAATATTGGACTTGGAGCAGATCCATAAGAAGAAAATAACAAAAGATACGAGACAGAAGCTATTGGATAAAAAAGATGAGCTAGAGAGGTTGATGGATGAGGAGAAGAGAAGAGTATACAACAGGGTTTTGAACGAAAGATATAGATGGGGAGACAGACCAGGAAGATATCTAATGAGAGCCTTGAATAAAAAGAAAAATAGGAACTACATAGAAAAGATAAAAAGTTTAAAGGGGGAGTTGGTCCACTCAAATAAAGAGATTATTAAAGTGTTTACGGAGTATTACAAAAAGTTGTATAATATTAGTCCCCAAGGCCCTCTAAAAGAAGCTCAAGAGGGAATTAATGAAAAAAAGATGACATACTTAAAAAACGCGTGATTACCAAAACTAAGTGAAGCACAGTTGAACTCCCTAGATGCAGAAATTTCCCAGGAAGAAATTAAAATAGCATTAAAAAGCACAGGGGGGGGGAAAAAGCCCAGGCCCGGATGGCTATACAGTTAAGTACTATAAGAAATTTAGTGAAGTTCTGTTACCCAAGCTGGAGAAATATATGAATGCTCTGGGAGATGGGATGGAAGTGAGGAGAGAATCCCTACAGGCCCATGTAGTACTTATTCACAAGGAGGGAAAAGATCCATCTCAGTGCTCCAGCTATAGACCTATCTCATTATTGAACACTGACACTAAACTGTATGCAAAGGTGTTAGCAAACAGGTTGAGGGATCTGATGCCTGAATGGATCCATGGAGACCAGGTGGGCTTTGTACCGGGGAGAGAAGGTAGAGATAACAGCTTGAGAACCCTGATGCTTATTCAGAAAAGTAGAAAAGGGAAAGCCCCGGTGGTGCTCTTGTCAACTGATGCAGAGAAGGCATTTGATAGAGTGGACTGGGGCTTTATGATGGACAACTTAAAAGTGCTGGGGATAGGTGATAGAATGCGAGAGTGGATAAGCAAATTATATAGGGAGCCTACTGCAATCATCACGGTAAATGGGGAGAGATCAAAACCCATTGGAATGTCTAATGGTACAAGACAGGGCTGTCCACTGTCCCCTCTGCTATATGTATTGTCACTCGAACCTCTGTTGTCAATAATAAGAAATAGTGGATCGGTAAAGGGAATTCAGATAGAATCCATAGAACATAGAGTAGCGGCCTTTGCGGACGACTTATTGTTCTATGTGGGGAATCCCCGAATAACTCTCCCAAATATAATGAAGATTCTGAAGGAGTACGGTGAACTTTCAAACTTAAAAATTAATCCAACGAAAACAGAGATCCTGAATATTAATATATCAAAGAATGAAAAAGAAAAACTACAAAAAGAATTCCCCTTTATATGGAGAGAAAAAGAGATAAAGTACCTAGGAATAAAACTCACTGCCTCATCTAAGCATTTGTATAGATTAAACTATATCTCTTTGATAAATGAGATCAGGGAAGACTTAAAAAGACTAGAAGGAGGAAATCCATCCTGGATAGGACGTATAAACCTAGTCAAAATGGTAATTATGCCTAAAATACTGTATAGATTTCAAATGGTACCAATTAAAATTCCAGAGGCCTTCTTTAAGATAATGAAAAAAATGTTAACAAGATACATATGGAAGAATAAAAAACCTAGAATAGCATATGAAACATTGAGTAGGACTAAAGAGAAAGGGGGATTGGGTCTACCAGATGTCAAGAGATACTATAAAGCAGTGGTTTTAGCAAGAATATATGACTGGACATTTAACCATAAGGGGAAAAGTTGGGTAACAATTGAAAATGATCTTAGTGGCACTAGATTGAGTCAGATGATATGGGTTCCACCACAGTTCAGGGGAATTAAAGAAAGCACAAGTATCTACACATTAAATGTTTTTAGGGTATGGGACAATCTACACAAAAACATGAAATGGGAATTTAATTCTATATTAATGCCTCTCACAAATACTGAGTACTTTCCCCCGGGAAAGAATAAGATATCAGGGAGATGGTTTAGAAACGAGGATACCCAACTGAGAGATGTTTTGGTGGAGGGGGAATTGAGATCACTTAAAGATTTAATAGAGAAGAAGGGAGATATTTTTATTAGAATAGATGAGTGGAAATATCATCAATTGAAATGTTTTATTGGAAATCTACCGAAACCCCTGAGAATAAAACAGGAGTGGAATATGTTTGAAAGGTTGTTAGAGACACGAAGGGATGGGAAACACGGTATTTTAAAAGTGTATAGAATACTCACAGAATTAGACACAAACACAAAGTTAATTTTTATTACAAAATGGGAAAGGGATATGGGAGTTGGGTTTGATGAAGATAGACAGAGAAAGATGTTTAGATTGATACACGATAATGTTAGTATGAGAGAGGTTGAGGTTAATTACAAGTGTGTGACACGATGGCACATCACACTGAGTGTAGAGCACAAAATGAATGGGGAAAACTCAAATATGTGTTGGAGAGGATGTGGAGAGATAGGCACGGTGTTTCACATATGGTGGGAATGTCCGAAAATCCAGGCTTTTTGGAAGATAATAGTTAAATTGATTGAAGAAATAACTGAAATTGACATAGGGTTAGACCCAACGACATGCCTCCTACACAAAGTGGAGACATCTGTAAATAAATATAAAGATTCAGGAATTTGGTACTTCTTGAATGCGGCGAAAGGGCTGATACCCAAGTTTTGGAGGAGAGCTGAGGTACCGAAGGAGGAAGACTGGATTAATAGAGTGAACCAGATAGGTAGAATGGAAAGATCATACCATATGCAGGAAGATAGGATGAGAGTTTATTTTAGGAGATGGGAAAAGTGGGAAAGAGCAGGATTGAAGGAGAAATATAGGAAAATATGAACTAGGATGTTAGCAAAAAATTAATAAGCCTCAATGAGATTAGAATGGATTAGAGTCTGCAGAGGGGGAGGGGGGATGAGGGGCGGGAAGGGGAGGTAGTGGGATGGGAAAGAAAAGAGTTTTTAGTAAGGGAAAGGTAGAAATGTTATAAATGTCTATTTGTATGAGAATTATTTCCCTGTTTTGGGGCTTTTGTATTAACATGAAAAATTTAATAAATATTTAAATTAAAAAAAAAAAATTATATATATTTCAAATATATTTTTCTTCCATATGGGCTGCAATGCACTACTGAGCATTGCCATGCATTGCGGCGTACTACAATGCAGGTGCATTTGGAAAGGCGCGTTGGATTGCCATTTAACCACTTGCCTACCAGGCACTTATACCCCCTTATTTACCAGGCCAATTTTCAGCTTTCAGCGCTGCAGCACTTTGACAATTGTGCGGTCATGCAACATTGTACCCATATGAAATTTTGATCATTTTTTTCTCACAAATAGAGCTTTCTTTTGGTGGTATTTAATCGCCACTGGGCACTTTACTTTTTGCACTATAAATAAAAAATTGCCAAAAATTTGAAAAAAAAAGAAAAAGTTTCTTTGTTTCTATTATAAAATTTTTCAAACAGGTAATTTTTCTCCTTCACTGATGTGCGTTGATGAGGCAGCACTGATGGGCACTGATAGGCGGCACTAAAGGGCACTGATAGGCAGTACTAATGAGGTGGCACGGATAGCCGGCACTGATAGACAGCACTAATGAGGTGTCACGGATAGGCGGCACTAATATGCAGCACTGATAGGCGGCACTGATAGGTGACACTAATGATGGGTACTGATAGACGGCACTGACTGGCATCACTGCTGGGCACTGACTGGCGGCACTGACTGGCACAACCGCTGGGCACTGACTGGTGGCACTGACTGGCAGCACTGCTGGGCTGCACTGACTGGCAGCACTGCTGGGCTGCACTGGTGGGTGGCACTGGTGGGCAGCACTGGTGGGTGGGCACAGGTGGGTGGCACTGGTGGGCACAGGTGGGTGGGCACAGGTGGGTGGCACTGGTGGGCACAGGTAGGTGGCACTTCTGGGCACAGGTGTGTGAAATTGCAGAGTGGCACAGGTGGGTGCACTGCTGGGCACAGGTGGGTGCACTGCTGGGCACAGGTGGGCGGAGCTAGTGGGCGCACTGCAGGGTACAGGTGGGCGGAACTTGCAGGTGGCACTGCTGGGCACCGATCATCAGGGCTCTGATCATCAGTGCCCTGATGATCGGTGCCGATCCCCGCTCTGACAACTGCCGGTTCTCGGCAGTACTTTCCTCACGATCTGACAGCGTGAGGAAAGTGCAGCCGAGAACCGGCACTTGCATTTCCCTCTGATCAGCGTGTCATTGGACACCGCTGATCAGGTGGTAAAAGGCCGCTGTGATTGGCCTTTTACCACATCACGTGATCAGCTGTGTCCGTAGGACACAGCGATCACGGAGATCGCCGGGTGCGCGCCCCCTGGTGGCGCGCAGGAGAGCGCGTTCTGGGAGGACGTCATATGACGTCCACCCAGAACTGGCCGGCCGCAGTGCAGCCGTCATTCAGCTATCTGCGGTCGGCAGGTAGTTAATATGCATGGCGTCGCATCACGCCAATGCGCACAACTCGCGTTATCTTGGGTTGCAGTAATGCGAACGTGAAATGTGGCCCTATGTGGGGTTGTGGAAGCCTGAGTGCAGTGCAGATACAGCATTCCAATGAATGTTAGCCTACAAATGACATATCCATTGTTACATTTAACTGACTGTAAGCTCCTGTGCATCACTCGCTGGCTCTGGATTACATAATCACACGGGAAATGTCTGTCATCTACTTGAGCCTGGCCTCTCGCTGCTTACACAGTAGTAACACGAGCGCCGTGTTTACCCCGCGGTGATAAAGCCAAGTCCCGTCCCAGAAAGGTAAATATCAGGGCGAGAGCACACCCGTCCAACCCCTGCTATTGTACATGGCGGGAACGCTGCAGGGTGAGATTGGGACAAGACGGGGGAGCCTGAGGGGACGGCCTTTCTGTCATTCTAAATAGAGAATGGGATTCTGGCTAATGCCATCAAAGGGAAGGATTTCAGAGAGTGCAATCACTTACCTAGCCCTGGGGTACACCCAGGAGTTGGCAGCGATGACCGCCATGACAATGTCACAATAATTAAGTGTTGTTGCATGGCGACCACTTCCTGTTATCTCACATATATATTCTTATTATTATAGCCAAATTTACCCCCCTAACTCCTCCCACAGTTTTTACACCTCATAGACAGTAATATACCGGAACGTGCGGATTGTTCCCGATTGGATTGCTATTACTTTGTGGAACGTTTTGCCGAATGGTTCACGAAATATCGGCGTTTTTGTGGTGAAATTGGTCCCCTAGGAATGAATGGCAGAATGTTCAAAACTAGAGTGGGAGCTGAAAAATCAGGACATGATTTCTAAACTGCCATCACTCCCTCATTTTCAAGCTCACCTACACAAGTCCTATATCAAAACGTTCAGCTATCCCTGCTGCCACTAAAAATGTCCACGGCTAAGCCATAGTCCTGATAGTTTTCACAATATGACCATTTGTTTGCAACTCACGCCGTCCATTGACATTCATTGAAACTCCACTCTAGTCACCTCAAATTTGAAGGGCAATTTCTAAACTGCGACTGTGCCTTCATTTTTAATATTTCAGAGACATACTATGCATCAAAATGTAGGTCTGGGTCTTGTGATTCTCACAATATAAAGCTTTTCGCTGTAGGATTTATAGATTTTAAAACTACAACCATTTGAAGACGCCGGTGAAGTGAGCAAGTTGGAGCAGTTTGTTTTTAACCGCTCTTCTCTGCCCTATTTGAAATCTAATTTTGAATTGGTGACAGTTTGGCCGGCTTCTGGTTAAAAGATTGGAAATAAGTTTTCTACAGTAGAGAGTATCTGAGGTGATAATGCTGCTAATGTGTTTATAAATGTATGTTGCAACTGTGAAGCACTTTGGGCAACAACATTGCAATTAAATGTGCTATAGAAATAATTAAAAGTTCAAATGAATTTCTCACTCTATCCAGCTTGTCTTGTGCACTGTTTACATTTCATCAATCAATTGGTTAGTGTAATGTTTACTATCTTTACTCCGCCCACTCCACACAGTTACTCCGCCCACTCCACACAGTTACTCCGCCCGCTCCATAAAGTTACTCTGCCCAGTCCAACCTTTTCACAGTTACTCCAGCCACTCCAACCACACAACAGTTACTCCGCCCACTCCAACCACACAACAGTTACTTCGCCCACTCCAAACACACAACAGTTAGTCCACCCACTCCAACCACACAACAGTTACTCCGCCCACTCCAACCACACAACAGTTACTCCACCCACTCCAACCACACAACAGTTACTCCGCCCACTCCAACCACACAACAGTTACTCCGCCCACTCCAACCACACAACAGTTACTCCGCCCACTCCAACCACACAACAGTTACTCTGGCCACTCCACCCAGTTACTCCGCCCACTCCAGTTGTAGACTACTGGTGAAGGCAAGAACACTTCACACAATTTCCCCAGAAATTGTACCTTTTCTAGTTCAAATCTGTTATGCCAACATGAGCACAAAGGTTATCAAAGCTACTTCCATCAGCCTGCCATGAGGGCTGCGGATAAGGGGGTAGCACCAGGGGCGGACTGACAACTAATGGGGCCCCGGGGCAATAGGGGATCATGGGGCCTCTGTGTCCTTGCCCAAACTCAAAAAAGCCTATGAAAAAGGTACCAGGGGCATCTCATGGGGCCCCCTACTGACCCCGGGCCCTCGGGCAGTGCCCAAGTTTTCAAATGGTCAGTCCGCCCCTGGGTAGCACCGGTCCTCCCATACTGGGCCCAGGTCAGCGGGGGGGGGGCCCGAACAGCAGGGGAATTGGATGTGGGCAGGAGAGGGGGTGATCATTAGGAATATAGAAACAGATCCCCTTTGCGTCTCTCCCTGCAACAGCTGAAATACGGCTTCTCTTCCTCTCCCTCCCATGGGCTTTCTGCTGCTGCAGGGAGAGACATACAGGGGATCGGTTCCTGTAATTGGCCTCCCCTTTCCCGTGTTACTGATCCCCTCTCTGTGCACCATTCTATTCCCACTGCTGCTGGGCCTGTGTGACCCCTGCAGCACTGTCGGCTTGCCTCCTCTCTTCTTCCACCAGCTTCTGCAGACACACAGCGGGATCTTTTCAGAAATGGACATATTCCTTCCTTTTGTGAAAGAACACAGTGAGTGATCGGTACCGTGTTCAGTGTTCATAACTGAAGCATAGTAAACTGTGTTTACCCATATGAAAGAAAAATATATTTGAAATATATTTTAAAAATATTCTTCGCAAATACTGTATATTGACATATATTTGAAACACTACAATTTTGGCCATATTCAATATATTTCAAAATATATTTTGAATAAATATATCTATATACAGTATATCTATATCTATCTATCTATCTATCTATCTATCTATCTATCTATATATATATATATATATATATATATATATATATACTGCATGTTGAAATGTGTTTTTTATGAATTACAAAATATATGAAAAATATTTTTAAAAATATATTTTTTAATTATATTCTTCAGATTTTCTTTAAAATATAAAAAAGTCATTTTAACATATATTTGTACATATATTTGTAAATGCATTCCAAAAATGTAGATTTGTATTTTTAGAGACGTACAGTATATTTGAAATGTATTTTTAAAGATGTACAGTATATTTGAAATGTATTCTTAATAAAAAATAATTTTTATAAAATTTTTTAATAAAACCGCATTTCAACATGCAGTGTGTATATATATATATATATACAGTCATGGCCGAAATTGTTGGCACCCTTGATATTTCTCCAGGAAATCATGTATTTCTCACGAAACGTATTGCATTAACACATGTTTTGCTATACACATGTTTATTCCCTTTGTGTGTATTGGGACAAAACAAAAAAAGGGAGGAAAGAAAGCAAATTCGACATAATGTCACACAAACCTCCAAAAATGGGCTGGACAAAAGTATTGGCACCCTTTCACAACTGCGGATAAATAAGAATGTTACAAGCATGTGATGCTCCTGTAAACTCACCTGGGGCAAGTAACAGGTGTGGGCAATATAGAAATCACACCTGAAAGCAGATAAAAAGGAGAGACGTTCACTTAACCTTTGCATTGTGTGTCTGTCTGTGCCACACTAAGCATGGACAACAGAAAGAGGAGACGAGAACTGTCTGAGGACCTGAGAACCAAAATTGTGGCAAAATATCAACAATCTCAAGGTTACAAGTCCATCTCCAGAGAACTAGATTTGCCTTTGTCCACAGTGCGCAACATTATCAAGAAGTTTGCAACCCATGGCACTGTAGCTAATCTCCCTGGTCGTGGACGGATGAGGAAAATTGATGAAAGATTGCAACGCAGAATAGTCCGGATGGTGGATAAGCAGCCCCAAACATGTTCCAAAGACATTCAAGCTGTCCTGCAGGCTCAGGGAGCATCAGTGTCAGCGCGAACTATCCGTCGACATTTAAATGAAATGAAACGCTATGGCAGGAGACCCAGGAGGACCCCACTGCTGACACAGAGACATAAAAAAGCAAGACTACAGTTTGCCAAAATGTACTTGAGTAAGCCAAAAGCCTTCTGGGAAAACGTCTTGTGGACAGATGAGACCAAGATAGAGCTTTTCGGTAAAGCACATCATTCTACTGTTTACCGAAAACGGAATGAGGCCTACAAAGAACAAAACACAGTACCTACGGTAAAATATGGTGGAGGTTCAATGATGTTTTGGGGTTGTTTTGCTGCCTCTGGCACTGGGTGCCTTGACTGTGTGCAAGGCATCATGAAATCTGAGGATTACCAAAGGATTTTGGGTCGCACTGTAGGGCCCAGTGTCAGAAAGCTGGGTTTGCGTCCAAGATCCTGGGTCTTCCAGCAGGACAATGACCCCAAACATACGTCAAAAAGCACTCAGAAATGGATGGCAAAGAAGCGCTGGAGAGTTCTGAAGTGGCCAGCAATGAGCCCAGATCTAAATCCCATTGAACACCTGTGGAGAGATCTTAAAATTGCTGTTGGGAAAAGGTGTCCTTCCAATAAGAGAGACCTGGAGCTGTTTGCAAAGGAAGAGTGGTCCAAAATTCCGGGTGAGAGGTGTCAGAAGCTTATTGATGGTTATAGGAAGCGACTGATTTCAGTTATGTTTTCCAAAGGGTGTGCAACCAAATATTAAGTTAAGGGTGCCAATACTTTTGTCCAGCCCATTTTTGGGGTTTTGTGTGACATTATGTCATATTTGCTTTTCTGCCTCTGTTTTATATTTGTTCCAATACATACAAAGGGAATAAACATGTGTATAGCAAAACATGTGTTAATGCAATACCTTTTTTGTGTGAAATACTTGATTTTCAGGAAAAATATCAAGGGTGCCAACAATTTCGGCCATGACTGTATATATATATATATATATTTATTTATTTACTGAAATTTATTTTGAAATATATTGAATACGACCAAAATTGTAGCATTTCAAATATATGTTAATATATTTGGGAAGAATATTTTTAAAATGTATTTCCAATATATTTTTCTTCCATGTGGGTCATCTCATTACTTTTGGTGAAATTCCCATCTCATCCTCCTATGCTCATTTTTCTGTTGCACTCTACAAAGTCGCTCTCTATGTGAGTGAACGATTACTTATGCTTTATCCCTTTTTTTATGTCTTTATTAGGGAGTAGGACCCTACAGTCCCATGTCTGTACCATACCTTACAATTGTCCCTCTGCCCTGCAGGACAGACCTCAGAATGTCCCTACAGACAGGGGGCAGCACACAAGTCACCATGGTGGGCAGAGCTGCTGTTAGCTGAAGCTGTGTGTAGGCAGCCTATGCTACTCTGTGGGGACACAGCGGCCCTATGAACACAGCCGCAGGTCCTAATTTGACAGGTGTGTGGGTGGAGGTGTACGGCCCTGAACACATGGTGCACATCCAGAACCAGTCACCGGGACCTGCACCCCTGTCAAGTTAGGACTTGCGGCTGTGTTTGTATTTCTGCTGCATCCCCATAGAGTAACAGACAGCTCCAGCCACATAGACAAACCACTCATTTACACTGTATGGGCCAGAGAACCCATTGTGAATGAGCCTTTAATTTATATTTATTTATTTATTTTAAATTTTTAGTTTTATTTTTTAGGTTTTTTTTTAAATGATTTCACTGTGTGCTTGTGTGTGTGTGTGTGGGGGGGCTTTGGTGAAGTACGAGGGGTCTAAATAGACCCCTGATGTCTTATTTATGAGACAGAGAAAGGGACTGAGGACATAGATTCCTCCATCCCTTTCTCTGCAGACTCAGCTGCATTGGACAGTGAATGAAAAGAAGGCGCTCTGTACAGAGGCTCCTGTGCAGGGGCGGACTGACCATTTGGAAACTCGGGCACTGCCCGAGGGCCTGGGGTCAGTAGGGGGCCCCATGAGATGCCCCTGTTACCTTTTGCAGAAGTTTTTTTGAGTTTGGGCAAGGACACGGGCCCCATGATCCCCTACTGCCCGGGGGCCCCATGAGTTGTCAGTCCGCCCCTGCTCCTGTTCATTCACAAACTGAAGCACAGTACCCACATGGAAGAACAAATATTTTAAACATATTTTAACAATATTATTCTCAGCTATATTTATAAATATTTGAAATACTACAATATATATATATGTATACACTGTATATTGAAATGCGCTTTTTATATATTATAAAATATATGAAAAATATTTTCCAAAATATATTTTTTTTAAATATATTCTTCACATTTTTTTTAACATATAAAAAAATAATTTTAACATACATTTTTACATATATTTGTAAATGCATTCCAAAAATGTAGATTACGTTTTTATAAACATACAGTATATTTGAAAATGTATTTTTAAAAATATTTTCAAATATTATTATTATTATACAGTATTTATAAAGCGCCAATAGTTCGCTCAGCGCTGTACATTACAAAGGGGGACAGAACATGTGACAGAACAATACCAATACAATGCAAAACATGAGGGGATCGAGGGCCCTGCTCTTTCGAGCTTACATAATAACAATAATTTGTAATATATAAAATAAACATTTCAACATACAGTATGTATATATATATATATGGCCAAAATTGTAGTATTTCAAATATATGTCAATATATTTGGGAAGAATATTTTAAAAATATATATTTCTTTCATGTGGGATATTCAGGGGGCTTGATGTGGTCATCCATGTCCTGCCCACTTACCCAACATGGCTCTCCCTACACCCCTACCTGATGCCCCCCCTTGTTCTTTTGGGCCCCAGTGCACTTGCACTGTCTGCACCAGCAGTATATCTACCCGTACCTGAAGCAGGTGGAATGCGTCCAACTGTCTTTGGGGATCAGGAAAGAGATTTTACCCTCTTAGAGGAAATTGGACCACATTTTATCATTTTTTGCCTTCCTCTTGATTAGCTCTGGTGTGTAGGGTTCAGAGATGCTGCGTGGTATATTCATTTATTTTTGTTTTGGTTTTCTATGTACTGTAACTATGTCAAGGAAAGCGGTGAGGTGAACTGCCTTAGGTGTGGTCCATTTACATCATTAGAATTTACGCCAATCCCATTTTTTTTTTTTTGCAATATACATGAACATTTACAGTGGGGATCGAAAGTTTGGGCACCCCAGCTAAAAATTTGTATTAATGTGCATAAAGAAGCCAAGGAAAGATGGAAAAATCTCCAAAAGGCATCAAATTACAGATTAGACATTCTTATAATATGTCAACAAAAGTTAGATTTTATTTCCATCATTTACACTTTCAAAATAACAGAAAACAAAAAAATGGCGTCTGCAAAAGTTTGGGCACCCTGCAGAGTTAATATCTTGTACTGCCCCCTTTGGCAAGTATCACAGCTTGTAAACGCTTTTTGTAGCCAGCCAAGAGTCTTTCAATTCTTGTTTGAGGTATCTTTGCCCATTCTTCCTTACAAAAGTCTTCCAGTTCTTTGAGATTTCTGGGCTGTCTGTCACGCACGGCTCTTTTAAGGTCTATCCATAGATTTTCAATGATGTTGAGGTCAGGAGATTGTGAAGGCGATGGCAAAACCTTCAGTTTACACCTCTTGATGTAATCCCCTGTGGATTTCGAGGTGTGTTTAGGATCATTATCCATTTGTAGAAGCCATCCTCTCTTTAACTTCAGCTTTTTCACAGATGGCATCAAGTTACCATCCAAAATTTGCTGAAATTTTATTGAATCCATTTTTCCTTCTACTCGTGAGATG
Source organism: Staurois parvus (assembly GCF_062004578.1). Lineage (NCBI taxonomy): Eukaryota > Metazoa > Chordata > Amphibia > Anura > Ranidae > Staurois > Staurois parvus. The sequence continues at coordinate 577,380 of NW_028320595.1, forward strand.
TTCCCTGTGCCACTGGCTGCAACACAACCCCAAAGCATGATTGATCCAACCCCATGCTTAACAGTTGGACAGAGGTTCTTTTCATTCAATTCTGTGCCCCTTCTTCTACAAACGTACCTTTGCTCATTCCGGCCAAAAAGTTCAATTTTAACCTCATCGGTCCACAGAACTTGTTTCCAAAATGCATCAGGCTTGTCTATATGTTAATTTGCAAAGTTCAAACAATGATTTTTGTGGTGAGGGCGTAGAAGAGGTTTTCTTCTGATGACTCTTCCATGAAGACCATATTTGTACAAGTATCTCTTTATAGTGGAATAGTGTACCACAACTCCAGTGTCTGCCAGATCTTTCTGGAGGGATCGTGCAGTCAAACGTGGGTTTTGAATTGTTTTTCTCACAATCCTGAGAGCTGTTCTGTCTGATATTTTTCTTGGTCTTCCAGATCTTGCTTTAACTTCCACTGTTGCTGATGACTGCCATTTCTTAATTACATTCTGAACAGAGGATATTGACATCTGAAACCGCTTTGCTATCTTCTTATATCCTTCTCCAGCTTTGTGAGCGTCAACTATTTTCAGTTTCAGTTTTCTAGACAACTGCTTAGAAGAACCCATGGTGCTGATTGTTGGGGCAAGGTCAGATGAGTCTGGGCATTTAAAACCTTTGAGATTGACATCACCTGGTCTTCCCAGACGATGATTGAGAACAATCCATGACACTGGCAGGTCTCAGCTTGGCAAAGGGGGCAGTGCATGCTATAAATTCTGCAGGGTGCCCAAAATTTTGCAGACGCCATTTTTTTGTTTTCTGTTATTTTGAAAGTGTAAATGATGGAAATAAAATCTAACTTTTGTTGACATATTATAAGAACGTCTAATCTGTAATTTGATGCTTTTTGGAGATTTTTCCATCTTTCCTTGGCTTCTTTATGCACATTAATACAAATTTTTAGCTGGGGTGCCCAAACATTCGATCCCCACTGTATGAAGCGTGATCAAGCCAATGTATACAATGCATAGTTGCCATTTGACAGAATTCTTCTTTGAACGAATGAAATCTGATCTGTGATTGGCTGGGTTGTTCCTTGCTCCATGATACGTAGTATAATCCACATTATAGAAGACCTGTGAAGTTGGATTAGATGGATATATATATTTAAACAGTGTTTTCCATGGCTGGTTACTTGTCCTCACATGGCGGAATGCGAGCACCGACAGAGAAGAAAACTTTTCTGGCTGATGTGATAATAATTCATCCTGAAGAGGAGGCTCTGCCCCTCCGTGCCAATGTTTGCTGGCTGAGGACCTACAAATATATCCTCTGCCACCGCAAATTCCTGACTTCGCTCCAAAACCCCGACACTGGAGAGGAATACACAAGTGCCCAGCGCCATCCTGGGGTATAGTGTGTGTGCAGGTGTTCTCTACTCTCACATTCTCGTCACCTTTCACATTGCTCAGGTGCCCCCCTCCTGTCATAATGGCCAGAAACCCTCCTATTCTACGTTACCCAGGTACCCCTCTCCTATCATAATGGCCAGATACCCTCCTACTCTACATTGCCCAGGTACCCCTCTCCTATCATAATGGCCATGTTCCCCCCTCCTGTCACATTGCCCGGGTACCCCTCTCCTGTCATAATGGCCAGATACCCTCCTACTCTACATTGCCCAGGTACCCCTCTCCTATCATAATGGCCAGGTTCCCCCCTCCTGTCACATTGCCCAGGTACCTCTCCCCTGTCATAATGGCCAGGTATCCCCCTCCTCTACATTGCCCAGGTACCCCTCTCCTATCATAATGGCCAGGTGTCCCCCTCCTCTACATTGCCCAGGTGCCCCTCTCCTGTCATAATGGCCAGGTACCCATCTCCTGTCATAATGTCCAGGTGTCCCCCTCCTCTACATTGCCCAGGTGCCCCTCTCCTGTCATAATGGCCAGGTGTCCCCCTCCTCTACATTGCCCAGGTGCCCCTCTCCTGTCATAATGGCCAGGTGTCCCCCTCCTCTACATTGCCCAGGTATCCCTCTCCTGTTGTAATGGCCAGGTGTCCCCCTCCTCTACATTGCCCAGGTACCCCTTTCCTGTCATAATACCCAGGTACCCATCTCCTGTCATAATGTCCAGGTGTCCCCCTCCTCTACATTGCCCAGGTGCCCCTCTCCTGTCATAATGGCCAGGTGTCCCCCTCCTCTACATTGCCCAGGTACCCCTCTCCTGTCATAATGCCCAGGTACCCATCTCCTGTCATAATGTCCAGGTGTCCCCCTCCTCTACATTGCCCAGGTACCTCTCTCCTGTCATAATGTCCAGGTGTCCCCCTCCTCTACATTGCCCAGGTACCCCTCTCCTCTCATAATGGCCAGGTGCCCCCCTCCTCTACATTGCCCAGGTACCCCTCTCCTCTCATAATGGCCAGGTGCCCCCTTGTTGGGTGTTTTATTTTTTGCACTATAAACAAAAAAAAGAGCAAAAAAAATTGGGAAAAAAAAGTTTTTCTTTGTTTTCTATTATACAATTTTGCAAACAGGTAATTTTTCTACTTCACTGATATGCACTGATAGGCAGCACAGATGGGCTCTGATGAGGTGGCACTGGTAGGCAGCATGGATGGGCACTGATAGGCTGCACCAGGGGGGGACTGACAACTCATGGGGCCCCTGGGCAATAGGGGATCATGGGGCCCCTGTGTCCTTGCAGCAGCTGGGATTTTTCTTTATTATTATTATTATACAGTATTTATATAGCGCCAATGGTTCGCTCAGCGCTGTACATTACAAAGGGGGACAATACATGAGACAGTGCAGCAACAATACAATACATGAGGGGATCGAGGGCCCTGCTCCTTGGAGCTTACAATCTAGGAATGCTTTAACCCGCTGCTCCTCTATAAATGTATGTTGGAAGACAAGAGGTTAAAGTGGGCCTGTACGTTTCCAATGTCACAGTAGACAGCAACAGGATCATTTTTTCAGAAAAGCTCCACCTTTTATCATCAAGAAGCCACCCTCAAGCTCCATTCAATGACTTTGTCTAGGCTGGGATGATGTCATCAGTCTGCCGCAGGCAGGAGGAAGCATTTCCTCAGTCTCCCCTCCCCCAGTGATCTGACTGCAGCATTGTAACTTTTTAGCCCCTCCCCCAGTGATCCGACTGCAACATTCTAACTTTTTAGCCCCTCCCCCGGTGATCAGACTGCAACAGTCTAACTTTTTAGCCCCTCCCCCGGTGATCCGACTGCAACATTGTAACTTTTTAGCCCCTCCCCCAGTGATCAGACTGCAACATTGTAACTTTTTAGCCCCTCCCCCAGTGATCAGACTGCAGCATTGTAACTTTTTAGCCCCTCCCCCAGTGATCCAACTGCAGCATTGTAACTTTTTAGCCCCTCCCCCAGTGATTCGACTGTAGCATTCTAACTTTTTAGCCCCTCCCCCAGTGATCAGACTGCAACATTGTAACTTTTTAGCCCCTCCCCAGTGATCAGACTGCAACATTGTAACTTTTTAGCCCCTCCCCCAGTGATCAGACTGCAGCATTGTAACTTTTTAGCCCCTCCCCCAGTGATCCGACTGCAGCATTGTAACTTTTTAGCCCCTCCCCCAGTGATCCGACTGCAGCATTGTAACTTTTTAGCCCCTCCCCCAGTGATCCGACTGCAGCATTGTAACTTTTTAGCCCCTCCCCCAGTGACCCGACTGCAGCATTGTAACTTTTTAGCCCCTCCCCCAGGGACCCGACTGCAACATTGTAACTTTTTAGCCCCTCCCCCAGTGATCAGACTGCAGCATTGTAACTTTTTAGCCCCTCCCCCAGTGATCAGACTGCAGCATTGTAACTTTTTAGCCCATCCCCCAGTGATCAGACTGCAACATTGTAACTTTTTAGCCCCTCCCCCAGTGTTCAGACTGCAGCATTGTAACTTTTTAGCCCCTCCCCCAGTGATCCGACTGCAGCATTCTAACTTTTTAACCTCTCCCCCAGTGATCCGACTGCAGCATTCTAACTTTTTAGCCCCTCCCCCAGTGATCAGACTGCAACATTGTAACTTTTTAGCCCCTCCCCCAGTGATCAGACTGCAACATTGTAACTTTTTAGCCCCTCCCCCAGTGATCAGACTGCAAAAATGCAACTTTGGGCAGCACAGTGGCTAAATGGTTAGCTCCGCCAGGCAGTACTCGGGTCGTTGGTTCAAATCCCAACCACGGCACCACCTGCCTGGAGTTTGCATGTTCTCCCTGTGCCTGCGTGGGTTTCCTCGGGGTACTCCGGTTGGGAGGTTAATTGGCTCCTGTCTAAATTGTCCCTAGTATGTGTATGTACGAATGTGAGTTAGGGACCTTAGATTGTACGCCCCTTGTGGGTTAGGGACCTTAGATTGTACACCCCTTGAGGGTTAGGGACCTTAGATTGTACACCCCTTGAGGGTTAGGGACCTTAGATTGTACACCCCTTGAGGGTTAGGGACCTTAGATTGTATGCCCCTTGAGGGTTAGGGACCTTAGATTGTACGCCCTTGAGGGTTAGGGACCTTAGATTGTACACCCCTTGAGCGTTAGGGACCTTAGATTGTACACCCCTTGAGGGTTAGGGACCTTAGATTGTACACCCCTTGAGGTTAGGGACCTTAGATTGTACGCCCCTTGAGGGTTAGGGACCTTAGATTGTACGCCCCTTGAGGGTTAGGGACCTTAGATTGTACACCCCTTGAGGGTTAGGGACCTTAGATTGTACACCCCTTGAGGGTTAGGGACCTTAGATTGTACACCCCTTGAGGGTTAGGGACCTTAGATTGTACGCCCCTTGAGGGTTAGGGACTGATGTGAATGTACAATATATATATAAAGTGCTGTGTAAATTGACGGCGCTATATAAGCACCTATAATAATAATAACTTTGTAGCGAATCACATGGTGAGAGGTTGCAGCAGGGGCTGATCTGTGTCTGACATTTGTGAACACAGCCAAGAACTACACAGCCACCAGGATTTACATGACTGTGTCACCTCTGAGCTAGCATCTCATTCCAGGATGTTATATTTCTTTAAATCACGATACACAGTGCGCAAATTAATGCCGTCTATGTTTGCTTCAAATCTGCAGATATTCCCAATGTAGCTGAATTTGATGGACGTTCACTTCGGATCGCTTCGTTCCACACGTAGCCCAGCCGGAGAATAGCGGCATCTCCTCGACGTGTTCCACATTATACAGAGAAGCGTGTCACCCTTTCATCATTTAAGTGGCATTTCCTGCACGGAGCGGAGACGTCTTTTAGAGCGGAGGAGATGAGCGGAGGCAGCTGCGCGAGGACGTGCGCGGTTCAGCTCTCTTGCAGGGCTCCCGGCTGACATCATCGCTGGATGAATGAAGACAGAGAAGGGTGTCGTTGTTCAAAGCTTTCTGCTGCCTGAACTCCCCCAGACAAAAGATCAGTTAAACGGAGTTCAGAGAACGTGTTCTACGCATATCCAGTGCCCACCTGTGAGCGCCAACAGCCACCGAGGGTTCCGGGGGTCCCGGCATGACGCTACCACCATGGAATGGAGGATGGCTGTCAGTGACTGGGAAGCCTCTGTAAAGTATCCATCACCTCCGGATACAATGTCCCAAAAAGAAGAAATCATTGAGCTGCTGAAACTAGCCAGACAATGCCGCAGCCAGGGGTGGACTGACAACTCATGGGGCCCCCGGGCAATAGGGGATCATGGGGCCCCTGTGTCCTTGCCCAAACTCAAAAAAGCCTATGAAAAAGGTACCAGGGGCATCTCATGGGGCCCCCTACTGACCCCGGGCCCTCGGGCAGTGCCAGAGTTTCCAAATGGTCAGCAGCCATGCTAAAGTCACACCCAGAGCTCCGTATTCCTGCTGACAATATTCTTCTGGCGGTTTCACGGCTTCTGTATTTGAGAAAATGGATTTCAGGTGCATTCGTGAAACGGGAACCACTCAGAACAGAATATTTTATTCATTTATTCCTGTACTTATATATCGCCGTCAATTTACGCAGCACTTTACATATATATTGTACATTCACATCAGTCCCCGCCCCCGAGGAGCGTACAATCTAAGGTCCCTAACTCACATTCATACATACACATACTAGGGCCAATTTAGACAGGAGCCTGTTCACCTACCAGCATGTCTTTGGAGTGTAGAAGGAAACCGGAGTGCCTGGAGGAAACCCACGCAGGCACAGGGAGAACATGCAAACTCCAGACAGGTGGTGTTGTGGTGGTTGGGATTTGAACCAATGACCTTAATACTGCCAGGTGGAAGTGCCAACCATTTAGCCCCTGTGCTGCCCTATTTTTTAATTCGTTTTCGGAATTTGTTTTCTTTCGTTTATTCAAATTCACATTTTTCTAATTCGGTCGGACTGATCTGAAAAATTCTTGTGGTCCCTAGCTATGAGACTTTACCTATTCTGGAGCTGTCTCATGGTCCCAGCTATTTTGATTTTTCAGGTACTAATATAGCGCTGTCAATTCACACAGCACTTTACATATATATTGTACATTCACATCAGTCCCCGCCCCCGAGGAGCGTACAATCTAAGATCCCTAACTCACATTCATACATACACATACTAGGACCAATTTAGACAGCAGCCAATTAATCTACCAGCATGTCTTTGGAGTGTGGGAGGAAACCTGAGCACCCGGAGGAAACCCACGCAGGCACAGGGAGAACATGCAAACTCCAGGCAGGAGGTGCCGTGGGTGGGATTTGAACCAACAACCCTAGTACTGCCAGGTGGAAATGCGAACCATTTAGCCACTGTGCTGCCCATGAACCCAGCAAACGGCAAGTGCACAGCGAGGGGGGGGGGGGCAATACATCCAACAATATACAAATTCCCCTGTCTCCAGTCCAGCACCTCTGTACAGCGAACCCTCTGACTACAAACTATTTTATTTCCCAAGGAACGTATAGCTTTATACATATATATACTGCAGTCCAGGTGCGTCCCTAGGGTTGGTGTCACCCGGTGCGGTTACACTTGGTGACACCCCCTCCGACCATCCCCGCAGAATAGATCGGATCTGCGGTTTGAGCATAATGGATCGGACTCCATCATGCTCTATCTGCAGATCCGATCCATCCTGCGGGGATCGTCGGCTTGCTTTACAACTTACCTTTACGTGGAGCGGGTCCGGTGTCACCCCGTATAGGTTGCATGCTGATGATCCCCGCAGGATGGTTCGGATCTGCGGATTGACCATGATGGATCGGAGTCCGATCCATTATGCACCCCAATCCGCAGATCAGAACCATCCTGCGGGGATCGTCGGCTTGCTTTACAACTTACCTTTACGTGGAGCGGGTCCGGTGTCACCCCGTATAGGTTGCATGCTGATGATCCCCGCAGGATGGTTCGGATCTGCGGATTGACCATAATGGATCGGAGTCCGATCCATTATGCACCCCAATCCGCAGATCAGAACCATCCTGCAGGGATCGTCGGCTTGCTTTACAACTTACCTTTTTTTTGGAGCGGGTCCGGTGTCACCCCGTGCAGTCGGTGTCACCCGGTGCGGACCTCACCCCCCACACCTGCCTCGGGACGCCACTGCTGTAGTCAAGAGAAAGACAATCCAAACACAAGCGCACAAGTCTGCGAGCCTCCCAGGACCACAGTAACAGTCGCTTGTTGGGGTGCAGCCCTCTAAAGATCGGGGAATCTCGATAATACTGGAAGAAAGCAAAGAAGGGGCGCTCTGCTCGTGCATCACGTGATAAAAAAGGGATTTATTTAAAATGACAAAAGTGTATACTCACAAATCAAGATTCATAAAACCAGCTAGGAAGAGTCCGAACAAATGGAAATATGACAGCAGGGTGTTCTAACGCGTTTCGGGAGACGTTCTCTCTTCTTCAGAGCTTGAGGAAGGGAGTTCGTCTCCCAAAACGCGTTAGCACACCCTGCTGTCATATATATATACTGTATATTAAACTGTGCCAGGACCAGGTTCTCCAGAACCCAGGGCAACTTTGTGTAACTATGCTCCCTCGCCTGCTGCTAGCCCATGACGTAGATGGATGGACCCTGCTCTGTTGCGTTCATTATCCCCCACTTCCTCTACCACCCTGTGCTTTAGCTGCCCATAGGAGGGTGCATTGCACATGTGTGACCATTACCTTGCTTTCTAGCAGCTAGGGTAGGGCAGTTGTGCATGTGCAGTGGACAGTTGACTTCCTCCTGACCTGCAGCTGACTTCCTCCTGAACTGTTGATCTCTTCCTGACCTGCAACTGACCTCTTCCTGAACAGCAGCTGACCTTCTCCTGACCTGCAGGTATGCTCCTCCGAGGCTCCAGCTGAACTTCTCTTGACCTTCTCTTGACCTGCAGCTGAATTCGTCCTGAACTGCTGACCTCCTCCTAACTTGCAGCTTACTTCCTCCTGAACTGCTGACCTTCTCTTGACCTGGAGCTGACTTTCTCCTGAACTGCTGACCTCCTTCTGCCCTGCAGCTGACTTCTTGCTCAACTGCTGACCTCCTCCTCACCTGCAGCTGACCTCCTCCAGTTCTGCAGTTATCTTCCTCCTGACCTGCAGCTAACCTCCTCCTGCCTCCAACTGACTTCCTCCTCAATAGCTTACCTTCTCTTGACCTGCAGCTGACTTCCTCCTGAACTGCTGACCTCCTCCTAACTTGCAGCTTACTTCCTCCTGAACTGCTGACCTTCTCCTAACCTGCAACTGACTTCTTCCTGAACTGATGACCTCCTCCTCACCTGCAGCTGACCTCCTCCTGATCTGTAGTTGACTTCCTCCTGACCTGCAGCTAACCTCCTCCCGGCCTCCAGCTGACTTCCTCCTCAACGGCTGACCTTCTCTTTCACCTGAAGCTGACTTGCTTCTAAACTGTTGACTTCCTTCTGACTTGCAGCTGACTTCCTCCTCAACTGCTGACCTCCTCCTGATCTGCAGTTGACTTCCTCCTGACCTGCAGCTGGACTCCTTCGGACCTGTCATTATCTCCTCCTGAACTGCAGTTGACTTCCACCTGACCTGCAGTTTACCTCCTCCTGACCTGTGGTTGACCTCCACTTGACCTGTAGTTGAGCACCTTTTGACTTGCACTCACTTTGACACTCTTCACATTGCTGACCTGGAACAAGCATGCAGCCAGTGAAGTCAGAACAAAGCCAGGACTCTGAAACACTTATTTTGGTCCATGACTCAGGAAAGACTGAAGCCTTTGGATGAGGTTGAGACAAGTTGTCAGTAAAACTGAGTGATTTTTCTTGTCTCCACCCCCCTTGTGGTTTTCTGCAGGCAGCCTGTAGTGGGTGGAGCCTGATTGGCCCCTCCCACAGCTGGTACCTGTACAGGCCGTGTACAGCCCAGGGATGATGTCACTGCTACTTTTTACAATGTAATTACGTTTGCAAAGGCAATTACTGTTCACAAATGGGAATGTATTTCCCGTGTGGCTATTAAAATATAATTAAGTGACATTTTTTAGTGCTGGGAGTTTATATCCATATTTAGAAGGCTTTTTTTCACAGACCTGCTGGAGAAACTACAGCCTCTTATCACATGTTTCTGTCCACACCTCCTCCCCAAAAGGGAAAATCTAAAAAGAGCAAAAGGGGAAACAAAATGCAGCCTGGACCTGACTTGACAAATGTGCTGGGCCCAGCCATTGAGTTTGATGGGCATCCTTGACCTAACTTGGCCTGCGTACCCGGCCTAAAATAGACTGTAATGGACACACTGGACCAATTTTGATGAATGTGATGGGTCCGGTCATAGAGAGTAATGGGCAACCTGGACCTTACTTTGTACATGCTTTGAGCCCAGCCATTGAATATAATGAGCAACTTGGGCCTAACATGGGCAAACTGGACCTAGCATGGTGTAAGTGACAGGCCCACAGACAGCCTGGACCTAACTTGGTGTATGTGTTGGCTCAAACCATTGAGTAGAATGGGCGTCTTTAACCTAACTTGGCATACCTGTTGGACACAGCCATTGAGTGTAAAGGGCATCATGGTCCTAACTCGACCTGTGTGCCTGGCCACCTACAGAGTGTAAAAGGGGAGCCTGGACCTAATTTGGCTTATGTGTCAGAACCAGCAATAAATCATAATGAGCAACCTGCACCTAACAAAGCATATGGGCCGGGCCTGCAGGCAGCCCAGACCTAACTAAGTGTATGTTAGCTCAAGCCATTGAATGTAATGGGCATCTGAAAATAAGTTGACGTATCTGCTAGACCCAGCTATTGAATGTGATGGGCGTCTTGAAACTATCTTGTTTTATCTGCTGGGCCCAGCTATTGAGTTTAAAGAGAAGCATGGACTTAACTTGGCCTACAGTACAGTATGTACCTGGCCACCCATAGAGTGTAATGGGTAGCCTAAACCGAATTAGGCTTATGTGTCGGGCCCAGCCATAGAGTGTAATGGGTAGCCTGGACCATGTTCAGCTATAGAGCATAATGGGAAGCCTGGACCTAACTTGGTGTAGATATCAGGCCCAGTTATAGGGAGTAATGAGCAGCCTGGACCTAACCTGGCATATGTCAAAAGACCAGTCATAGACCATATTGGGCAACCTGGATGTAACTTGGCACATGTTTGGAGCACAACCAATGAATATAATGAGCAACGTGGACCTAACTTGGTGTATGTATTGGGCCCAGTACATACGTACCCAGTGACAGACCCAGTGTATGTACTGTGCCCAGGTCACAATGAGCAACTTGGACCAAACAGGGTGTATTTGCCAGGCCCTCAGGCAGCCTGGACATAACTTGGTGTATGTGTTAGTTCAAGGGATTGAGTGTAATGAACATCTTGAACCTAACTGGTCGTTCCCGCTGAGCCAAGCCATTGAGTGTAAAGGACAGCATGCCCTATGGTCACCCAGAGAGTGTAATAATAACCTGAACCTAACTTGGACTACATGCCTGGCCCAGCTACAGAGTGTAATGGACAGCCTGGACCCAACTTGGTGTATTTCTTTGAACCCAGCCATAGAGAATATCTGTCAGTCTGGGCCTAACTTGGCATATGTGCCAATCACAGTTATAGACCATAATGGGCAGTCTTGACCCAACTTGGCATATATGCTGAGCCCAGGTATTGAGTGTAATAGACTGCCTGGTTCTACCTTAGTGTATGTGCTATGCCCAGCCTTACATAATAATGACCACTCTAGACCTAACTTGATGTATCTGCTGGGCTCAGACCATAATGGACTGCCAATACCTAATGCCTTACTTCGCATATATGCAGAACTTAGCTATTGAGGGTAATGGCATCCTGGACCTAACTTGGCCTATGTACTTGGAACAGCAATACAGCATAATGGGAAGTCTGGACCTAACTTGCCATATACAGTCAGGTCCATAAATATTGGGACATGGACACAATTCTAACATTTTTGGCTCTATACACCACCACAATGGATTTGAAATGAAACAAACAAGATGTGCTTTAACTGCAGACTGTCAGCTTTAATTTGAGGGTATTTACATCCAAATCAGGTGAACAGTGTAGGAATTACAACAGTTTGCATATGTGCCTCCCACTTGTTAAGGGACCAAAAGTAAAGGGACAATTGGCTTCTCAGCTGTTCCATGGCCTGGTGTGTGTTATTCCCTCATTATTCCAATTACAATGAGCAGATAAAAGGTCCAGAGTTCATTTCAAGTGTGCTATTTGCATTTGGAATCTGTTGCTGTCAACTCTCAAGATGAGATCCAAAGAGCTGTCACTATCAGTGAAGCAAGCCATCATTAGGCTGAAAAAACAAAACAAACCCATCAGAGAGATATCAAAAACATTAGGCGTGGCCAAAACAACTGTTTGAAACATTCTTAAAAAGAAGGAACGCACCGGTGAGCTCAGCAACACCAAAAGACCCGGAAGATCACGGAAAACAACTGTGGTGGATGACCGAAGAATACTTTCCCTGGTGAAGAAAACACCCTTCACAACAGTTGGCCAGATCAAGAACACTCTCCAGGAGGTAGGTGTATGTGTGTCAAAGTCACCAATCAAGAGAAGGCTTCACCAGAGTGAATACAGAGGGTTCACCACAAGATGGAAACCATTGGTGAGCCTCAAAAACAGGAAGGCCAGATTAGAGTTTGCCAAACGACATGTAAAAAACCCTTCACAGTTCTGGAACAACATCCTATGGACAGATGAGACCGAGATCAACTTGTACCAGAGTGATGGGAAGAGAAGAATACGGAGAAGGAACTGCTCATGATCCTAAGCATACCACCTCATCAGTGATCATGGTGGTGGTAGTGTCATGGCGTGGGCATGTATGGCTGCCAATGGAACTGCTTCTCTTGTATTTATTGATGATGTGACTGCTGACAGAAGCAGCCGGATGAATTGTGAAGTGTTTCGGGAATATTATCTGCTCATATTCAGCCAAATGCTTCACAACTCATTGGACGCTTCACAGTGCAGATGGACAATGACCCAAAGCAGACTGCAAAAGCAACCAAAGAGTTTTTTAAGGGAAAGAAGTGGAATGTTATGCAATGGCCAAGTCCATCACCTGACCTGAATCCGATTGAGCATTTCACTTGCTGAAGACAAAACTGAAGGGAAAATGCCCCAAGAACAAGCAGGAACTGAAGACAGTTGCAGTAGAGGCCTGGCAGAGCATCACCAGGGATGAAACCCAGCGTCTGGTGATGTCTATGCGTTCCACACTTCAGGCTGTAATTGACTGCAAAGGATTTGCAACCAAGTATTAATAAGTGAAAGTTTGATTTATGATTATTATTCTGTCCCATTACTTTTGGTCCCTTAACAAGTGGGAGGCACATATGCAAACTGTTGTAATTCCTACACCGTTCACCTGATTTGGATGTAAATACCCTCAAATTAAAGCTGACAGTCTGCAGTTAAAGCACATCTTGTTCGTTTCATTTCAAATCCATTGTGGTGGTGTATAGAGCCAAAAATGTTAGAATTGTGTCCATGTCCCAATATTTATGGACCTGACTGTAGGTCAGTGCCATCTTTGTTCAGGCATCATCCAGGGCCACCATCTACTTCCTGGACTGAGATGCCAACTCAGAAATTCAACAATCATGTAACCCTCTGGGGCCAGTGCAGTTCTTGGCTGTCTTTACAAAATCTCTGACGCAGATCAGCCCCTGCTGAAGCCTCTCACCTTGCTACAAATAGTTACAATGTACAGTCTGATCACTGGGGGAGGGGGGACTGAGGAAATGCTTCTTCCTGCCTGCAGCAGACTGATGGCATTATCTCGGCCTAGGAAAAGGTACGCAAAGATAACTCTGCAATGATAAAAGGTGGATCCTCTTTCTGTACATCACGACATGTCAGAAGTACTTTAATGGAGACTCATCATTACTTAAAATCCACTTTTCCTTCCAAAAGGGACCACTCAGGTAGATGGGATCTATCACACCTTCCTTATGCTGATTTCACAGCGACACCCTGCGTCCAGCTGGTGTGCGGCGGGCAGAATGAGGCTCCTTTTCAGCGATCACATAAACCCGTTTCTCTTGGGCATTTGGCATTGAGAAAAAAGGGTCATTCTAGTGAGAATCGTCCTTTGTCCCGGCCCCTCTTCCTGCTGCATTCATGTGCCTCTGGCAGCCCGGAGACAAGGGCCTGTGTTACCCTGCCAGACACACAATGCAAATCTTGTTGGTGCGTACGCGGATACAGACACGTAGCATCGTTCTGAAACTTGAGTCCCGAGAGCCAGATTTCAGGAGAGCACCGTGAAATGAGGGAGACTTAACCCGTTCATCGCTCCCCCACCGTCACAATGAATGGAGGAGACCGGCCAACACTTTGCCTTTGATAATCAGCTGACATAACAATACATGACGCCGCATCACCTTTCTTACTTAATTCCGTATAATACCTCGAAGGTGTCAGGACCTGATAAATGTTATGTTATCTTCTGAGCAGGTGTTTGGTCTCAGATTATGAATACTAAATGAGAGAAGTCTGAACAAGTTAAAGGGAATGTGAAATGATAAAATTCGATCCCCAGCACCATCCCGGAACTCCTGATCAATTTGGTAAATCATATAAATGACCTCTAATGCTAATTGAATCATTGGCGGTGTTCCATCCGCTCCTTTAGTTCCTACTCCACTCAGTGCATTAGCCCAGCTATAGACCGTAATGGACAGCCTGGGCCTAATTTGCAAATGTGGTGGGCCCAGTTATAGACAGTAAGGACAGCTTGGGTCTAACTTGGAAAATGCGCTAGGGCCAGCCTTACAGGGTAATGGGCAGTCTGGACTTAGCTTGGCATATGTGCTGGGCTCAGCTCATGGGAAGCCTGAACTTCAGTTGGTGTATGTGGTGTTTCCAGCCATAGAGTAATGGGCAACCTGGGTCTAACAAGAGGTATGTGTTGGGCCTATCCCCAACAGAGTAATCACCAGCCTAGATCTCAGCAAATGTGCTGTTTCTAGTCATAGGCAGACTGGACCTAATTTTAAAATGTGGTGGCCCAGCTGTAGAGGGTAATGGGCAGCCTGGACCTAACTTGGTGTATCTGCTGTTCCCAGCTATATAGAGTAATGGGTAGCCAGGACCTAACAAAGGGTGTGCTGGGCTCAGCCCTACAAAGTAATGACCAGCCTAGATTTCAGCAATTGTGCTGTTTCCAGTCATTAAATGTAATAGGCAGACTGGACCTAATTTAAAATGTGGTGGGCCCAGCTGTAGAGGGTAATGGGCAGCCTGGACCTAGCTTGGCAGATGGGCAGGGCCCAGCCATTGAGCATACAAAGCAGCCTGCAACTAACTTGGTGTATCTGCTGTTCCCAGCTATACAGAGTAATGGGTAGCCAGGACCTAACAAGGGGTGTGCTGGGCCCAGCCCTACAGAATAATGACCAGCTTAGGCTTCAGAAAATGTACTGTTCCTAGCCACTGAACATAATGGGCAGCCTGGACTTCACTTGGCTCTAACTTTGCAAATATGCTTAATGGGCAACCTGGGTCTAACAAGGGGTATGGGTTGGACCTATCCCCAACAGAGTAATGACCAGCCTAGATCTCAGCAAATGTGCTGTTTCCAGTCATTAAATGTAATAGGCAGATTGGACCTAATTTAAAATGTGGTGGGCCCAGCTGTAGAGGGTAATGGGCAGCCTGGACCAAGCTTGGCAGATGGGCAGGGCCCAGCCATTGAGCATACAAAGCAGCCTGCACCTAACTTGGTGTATCTGCTGTTCCCAGCTATACAGAGTAATGGGTAGCCAGGACCTAACAAAGGGTGTGCTGGGCCCAGCCCTACAGAATGACCAGCTTAGGCTTCAGCAAATGTACTGTTCCTAGCCACTGAACATAATGAGCAGCCTGGACTTCACTTGGCTCTAACTTTGCAAATATGCTTAATGGGCAACCTGGGTCTAACAAGGGGTATGGGTTGGACCTATCCCCAACAGAGTAATGAGCAGCCTAGATCTCAGCAAATATGCTGTTTCCAGTCATTAAATGTAATAGGCAGACTGGACCTAATTTTAAAATGTGGTGGGCCCAGCTGTAGAATGTAATGGGCAGCCTGGACCTAGCTTGGCAGATGGGTAGGGCCCAGCCATTGAGCGTACAAAACAGCCTGCACCTAACTTGGTGTATCTGCTGTTCTCAGCTATACAGAGTAATGGGTAGCCAGGACCTAACAAAGGGTGTGCTGGGCCCAGCCCTACAGAAAAATGATCAGCTTAGGCCTCAGCAAATGTACTGTTCCTAGCCCCTGAACATAAAGGGCAGCCTGGACTTCACTTGGCCATAACTTTGCAAATATGCTTGATTCAGCCATTTGTGTAATGGGCAGCCTGGACCTAACTTGACATACATGCTGGGCCCAGCAACTGACCATAATAGACAGCCTAGATTCACCTAGGTATATAAAGCGCTGAGCAAAGTGTTAGCACTATATAAATCCTGTATATTAATAATGTGCCAAGTGTAATGAGCAGCCTGGACCTAAACAGGCATATGTGATGGACCCAGCAAATGATTTTAATGGGCAGGTATGTGTTTAGGTATGTGTTCCAACACATATGTCATGTTAGGTCAACTCTGCCACTTACACTCAATGGCTGGATCTGGAACATACACCAAGCTGAGTCCAATCTGACAATTACATTTATTAGCTTGGTCAAACACCTTTGCCGTGTTATGCCCATGTTGGTCCGTAATGCTTTATAACTGGGCCCAACAGATACATGCAAGCTGCCCAGTACATTTAATGGCTGAGAATTTCACATTTGCTGAGGTCTAGGCTGGTTATTATTCTGTAATACTGGGCCCAACACACAGTCAATGGCTGGGCCCAAGGCATGGCCAAGTTAGGTCCAGGATGCTCATTAGTCTCAATGGCTGAGCCTGGCACATATGCTAAGTTGCATCCAGGTTGCCTATTACAAATTTTTGCTAGGCCCAGAAAATGTGCCAAGTTAGGTCGTACACTTGGAGTTTGTCACACGCGCCAAGGTGAGTCCATGCTGACCATTATGGTTTTTTGCTGGGCCCAGCACATACACCAAGTTTAGTCCAGGCTGCCCATTATACCTAATGGCTGGGTCAAACACATTTGCAATATTAGGTCTAGGTTGACCATAATACTCTAAAACTGGACCCAAAACATACCTCAAATAAGACCAGGCTATCTATTGCATTCAATGGCTGGAAACAGCAAATATGCTGAGGCCTAGGCTGTTTGGGCCAAGCCATTGAGTCTAATGGATAGCCTGAACCAAGCCTGGCATATGTGCTGGGCCCAGCCATAGGCCATAATGAGCAACCTGAACCTAACAAGGCATATGTGCCAAGCTCATGGGCAGCCCGAACCTAACTTCGTGTTTATGTTGGGCCAATCCATTGAGTACAATCATGGGCATCCTTGACCTAACTTTGTGTATCTGCTGAGCCCAGCCATTGAGTGTAAGAGGCTGTCTGGACCTAACTTGGCCTATGTGCTGGGTCAGTAATAGAGTGTAATGTGCAGCCTGGATCTAACTTGACATGTGTGCTATCCGCAGCCATAGGAAATAATGACAGACCTAGTCCTAACTCGGTGTACTGTATGTGCTGGGCCCAGCCATAGACAATAATAGACAGCCTGGACATATCTTGGAAAATGTGGCAGGTTAGGCCATAGAGTGTAATGGGCAGCCAGGACCGAACTTCCAAAACATCAGTGAGCCACCACCAGGCTTCACAGTAGGCATGTTATTCCATTCTATTTATTCCATTTTATTTTGGTCTTGTCCCTCCAGATTACAGTATGCTAGAAGCTGTGAGGCATGTCAAGGTGTTGTCGGGCATATTGTAACCAGGCTTTTTTTGTGGCATTGACCCAGTAAAGGCTTCTTTCTAGCAACTCAGCCATGTAGCTCACTTTTGCTGAAGTGTCATCATATTGTTCTCCTTGAAACAACCACATTGTCCTTTTCCAGAGCAGACTGTATTTCACCTGAGATTTCCTATGGGTTTTTCTTTGTATCCCCAACAATTCTTCTGGCAGTTGTGGCTGCAATCTTTCTTGGTCTGCCTGACTTAGGCTTGATATCAAGCAAAACCCCCAAATTTTCCACTTCTTAGTAAGTGATTGAACAGTACTGACTGGTATATTCAAGGCTATGGATATCTTTTTATATCCTTTTCCATCTTTATAATTTTCCATTGCCTTGTTACACAGATCTTTTGACAGTTCTTTTCTGCTCCCCATGGCTCAGTATCTGGCCTGATTGCATTCACGTGAGAGCTAACAAACTCAATGACTATTTATATACAGACACTAATTGCAATTTAAATACCACAGATGTGGGAAATTAACATTTAATTGCCATTGTAACCCGTGTGTGTCATCTTGTGTGTCTGTACCAAGGCCAAACATTCCAGGGGGCGGAGACTTCTGATCCGAGGGCGGAGACTTCTGATCCGGGCCATTTGGGTGATTTCTGTTATCATTATTATTTAAAAGGCCAAACAACTATGTGATAATAATTGGCTTCATATGATCATCATCCTTAAAGCGGAGCTCCACCCAAAAGGGGAAGTTCCGCTTTAAGAACTGCTCCTCCGCTCCCGGGAGCGGGGGGGGGGGGCGGATACCCGAATTTGACAGGTACCTGCTCCCACTTCCGGTCCAATCCCTCCCTCCCTCCCTGTAGTCTTTTGGCACACGTGATGGGTCCCAGAAGACTACAGGACTATTCACGAAGTGTAGCGCTACTTGCGCATGCGCAGTGGGTCCCGGCTGTGAAGCAGTCAGAGCCGGGTGCCCAAACTGAAGATGCCAACCTCCTGGAATCCAGGACGGCCGGTGAAACAGGCTGCGGGGGACACACCACGGGACCGAGGGACAGGTAAGTGGCTGTTTTTTTTAAAAGTCTGCACCTACAGTTTTTGTAGCTGCTGACTTTTTTTTTTTTTATAGGTCGAGTGGAACTCTGCTTGTTTTTTGCCATGATCAGTCAGATTCTCAATATCAATACCAACATTTAGCGATTTCTACCAAGGTGTGTACATTTTGACCACAACTGTATATGCACACTTTTTTTTTTGACTTTTTTTTTTTTTATTATTATTTCACTTTTTTTCCATTGTTACTATGGGAAAAAAAAAACAATAAATGAATGGGGCTAATAATGGGCCTTTTTTTGGCACGGGCCCAGAATAGATGAAAGGAGCTTTCGTATCCCTCGGGAAACATTTAAAGTCTTAAAAACCACCAAAGACCACAGTAGTCCCACCTTTCTCATTGACCCCTAAATGACTGGACCTGAGGCAAAACCGGTGACACTGGGTTGGTGGGATTATTGGTCCCAATGCTACTAGATGGTTAAACTGGTGCACACGGGCTCTGGAGCTTCATGTAACACTGGTGCTTTCACTTGTAGCCAGTGGTATGTTTAGACACGCGTACACACCTAATTAAACACCCAGCAAAAATTAGCAGCTACTTCTGTGAACGGATCCCTTCAATGTGAAGAAATGTGACACTACTAAACTTCACCCGCAAAGCAAACACGTGTAGCTGGAAATAGCCATAGGATGTATTTTATAGGAATTACTGGGTGCTCTGTTCTTTAAGAATTACCCTCCACAAAACGCAAAGTACTTGGCAGAAGTAAGGTGCAGTAAGGTCCAGGATTGGTGACCACCTCTCCCACCTTTATCAGTCGCCTTCTAATAAATCAATCCATAGTCTGTACCCCCTCCTTCTCCCCAGTCATTACATAAGGTGTGAAGGACAGTCTCCTCAGGCTCAAACAAGAAGTGTACTATTGGAGGTCACATTAGATGGAGTCCATGTCTAGGTAAGAGGCCAACTTCCAGGTAGTGATCTGGGCCATGGGTCAAAACAGAAGTGTAAGTCAGGAGGTGGAAGGGCCATGTTTTCCACTAATCACAGTGTCTAGGTTATGCAAAGGAGGGAAGAAATTATACGAACCAGTAAAGTACAGAAGAAGACCTTCACTTGCACAAAGACACACTACAAAAAGCAGCTCATACCTTGCGAGTACAACCTAATTTATATAGTACTGGGAAGGAGTTCCCCTTTAAGCACAGTATTTGGTCATACTGAACCAGTCTACTACAATAAAAAAAATAATTATACTTAGAGCCTGTGTTGTGAGGCTTTTGTTTGCTTTAAATGGGTTTTCCATTCCCATATAAGTCAATTGGAGTACCCAACCCTCTTGAAGCGGTCAAAGGAGGAAGTCAACTGCAGGTCAAATGCACCTGTCAATGAATTCTGATCTTAGAAGCCTCTCAAACTGAGGCCATCAACATAAGCCCAAGCCCATCAACACAGGCTATCACGTATCTGACAGGAGGCTGGAATAGAGAGAGGGCTCCCCTTACGGCTAAGTGCAGTGCGCCCCAGAAGGTGGTATGAGGAGGTGCAGTGCCCAAAGAAGCACGGGTTGCCAGTGGTGTTGCTGCTTGGTGATGCCTGATGAGACGGAACCCGTGGGTGCTCCAGATGCAGGAGGAGCTTCTCCAGATGACACGTGGATCCCAGTGGATGAGTAGAGTGGTCAGTAGCCAGAGCCAAGGTCAATACGAACAGCAGACAGGAGCAAGGTCAGGATCCAGCCGGGGTCATACACAGAGCAGCAGACAGGAGCAAGGTCAAGATCAAGTTGGGGTCATACACAGAGCAGCAGACAGGAGCAAGGTCAGGATCAATCCGGGGTCATACACAGAGCAGCAGACAGGAGCAAGGTCAAGATCAAGTTGGGGTCATACATAGAGCAGCAGGCAGGAGCAAGGTCAAGATCAAGTTGGGGTTATACATAGAGCAGCAGGCAGGAGCAAGGTCAAGATCAAGTTGGGGTTATACATAGAGCAGCAGACAGGAGCAAGGTCAGGATCAGGCCAGGGGTCATACACAGAGCAGCAGACAGGAGCAAGATCAAGATCAAGTTGGGGTCATACATAGAGCAGCAGGCAGGAGCAAGGTCAGGATCAATCCGGGGTCATACACAAAGCAGCAGACAGGAGCAAGGTCAGGATCAATCCGGGGTCATACACAGAGCAGCAGACAGGAGCAAGGTCAAGATCAAGTTGGGGTCATACATAGAGCAGCAGACAGGAGCAAGGTCAGGATCAAGCCGGGGTAGAGAGCAAGGAGGAGAGCCAAAGCAAAGTCAGGGTCAAGCCGAGTCAGTAACAGGTAATCAGCAGTATTCACAGGAACACAGGGACAGGGAGCTGACGATAATCCAGCAATTATTGTGCACCTTATAAAGGCCACTGAGTGTCGGCAATTATCACGTCATGCATGTGCCGGTGCGCTTTCGTGCACAGGAATGCCCAATTACATGCCGTCCGCCTATGCACATGTTCACATTTTTGCGTGAATTAGCGCGCCCATATTGGGCATTGGCACATTTGCCAGGGCTTCCTTGTCTTTTCTCCTGACACAGGCCCTTAAAATGGACCTGTCAGAAACGTAGGCAAACTGAGAATGTGATGAAATATCCATAACCAGAGGGGTTTTTAAGTGAAAAACATAAAGCAGAATGGTCACTTGATCTGTGGGCAAATTAATCTGTATGTTACTCTCCATTTTTACTGTAAATGTTCAGCCAGGCCATGCCCCCAGCCATCTTCTGTACCTCCCTCCAGCATCACCTTGTGTGACCAGTTTCAAGAAGACCCTTTTCTATTTTAACGTGACTGTGCCTCTGTGTACATAGCCAACTCTATAAAGACATGGTTTTACCAGTTTGGTGTGGAGGAACTCGAGTGCCCTGTACAAAGCCATGACCGCGACCCTAATAAACACTTGAAAATTGAAAATGCCAATTATGAGCCAGGTCCAACATCAGCACCAGATCTCATAAATGGGCAAATATTCCCACGGACACTTCAAAATCTTGTGGAAAGCATTCCCAGAGGAGGCCAACTACATATTATAGGCCCGTGGTTTTTGAATGGGATTTACAACAGTCTCATAGAGGTGTAATTGTCAGTAGTTCAAACTCCAAAATCTTGTGAAAAAGTCTTTCCATAAGAGTGGAAGATGTTATAGACACATAAATAGGGCAACTCCATAGTGAAGACCATGGTCTTGGCATGGGATGTCCAACAAGCTCAAATACACTCACCGGCCACTTTATTAGGTACACCCTGGTAGTGCCAAGAAAATATCCCCCACATTATTACACCACCACCAGCCTGAACCGTGGATACAAGGCAGGATGAATCTTTGCTTTCATGTTATTTATGCTATATACTGACCCTACCATCTGAATGTCACATCAACCAGTCTGCCCATCCTCCTCTGACCTCAACAAGGCATTTTTGTCCACACAACGGCTGGTCACTGGATATTTTTTCTTTTTCAGACCATTCTCTGTAAACCCTAGAGATGGTTGTGCGTGAAAACTCCAGTAGATCAGCAGTTTTTTAAATACTCAGACCAGCCCGTCTGGCACCAACAACCATACCACGTTCAAAGTCACTTAAATCTCCTTTCTTCCCCATCCTGATGCTCAGTTTGAACTTCAGCAAGTCATCTTCAGAACGTCTACATGCCTAAATGCATTGAGTTGCTGCCATGTGATTGGCTGATTAGCAATTTGTGTTACCAAGCAATTGACCAGGTGTAGCTAATAAAGTGACCAGTGAGTGAAGGTATAAATTCTATCTGCACCTATATACATAAAGCATACAGATATATTCAAGAAATGTAGTTGTTGTTCAACCCAACATTGGAATGGTATGCTGGGAGCAGGGGCGGACTGACCATTTGGAAACTCGGGCACTGCCCGAGGGCCCGGGGTTGGTAGGGGGCCCCATGAGATGCCCCTGGTACCTTTTTCATAGGCTTTTTTGAGTTTGGGCAAGGACACAGGGGCCCCATGATCCCCTATTGCCCAGGGGCCCCATGAGTCTGCCCCTGGCTGGGATCTATGAAAGAAGTGAATTAAGCATAGGGCATGCATGACATGGTGGAAGAGGAAGCAGCCGGTAAGGGTAAACTAGTTAAGCACAGCCTTTTTTAAGTTCCTGCCCCCAGGTTTAGGTGCACATTTGCAAAGCGGCTAATGTAGGAAGAGATGCCCCATCTGTCAGGGGCAGCACTAGCAGTAGGAAAGGCTCCAGAGGAGTAGGAAAAGTGTAGGGCCTGCGTCTACACTTCTGCATGCTTGGGTTGGACTGGCCATGCCCCACTCCACCTCTCTCGTCAGATGATGTCTTTAGTTCGGGCCTACTACTGCTGATGCTGCACTGCATTGATTGTGAGTTCCCAGATGGGCGTTCTCCCCTCTGGTTTGTCTGCAAGTTCTGGAATCAGGGGCGGAGTGACCATTGGGGAACTCGGGCACTGCCCGAGGGCCCAGGGTCAGTAGGGGGCCCTATGAGATGTCCCTGGTACCTTTCATAGGCTTTTTTGGATGTGGTTTGAGTGTGGGCAAGGACACAGGGGCCCCATGATCCCCTATTGCCCGGGGGCAATCAGTCAGTCCGCCCCTGTCTGGAATACAATAGTTTCTACATCCTGGATCTCAGTATCATTATTGCCGACGTACCACACTGCACTTGACCCACAAGAATATGTGGGACATACCATGAGTCTTTGGATTTCTCCTGCTTTGAGTCAATGGCTAACAAGGATGGTGTAATATTATTGCTATTAATTCAGAATACACCAAAATTCCTGAGGAACATTTCCAGGACCTTGGTGAACCCATGCGATGAAGAAGTCCAGATGTTCTGAAGACAAAAAGAGGTCCAACCAGCTACCATATAGGTGCCTCTAATAAAGTGGCCATTGTGTGTGTCCCATCAATACCATGTTGCAGCTTCAGATATCCGCAAAGCTGCTAGGTGTTTTGTAAGCTTCATTAGCCCCAGGTTCAATTGCTGACAAACTCATGTAGACTCCACCTCCGCAACATCTCCAAAATACATCTGTTCCTAACCCCGGAAACCACTAAACAACTCATTCACTCCCTCATCATATCACGACTTGACTACTGTAACTCCCTCCTCACCGGCCTACCTCACCACAGGCTATCCCCGCTTCACTCTATCCTGAATACTGCGGCCAGACTCATCCACCTTACCAACTGCTCCGTATCCGCCAACCCCCTCTTCCGATTGCCCAACGGATAAAATTCAAAATGCTAACACTGACGTACAAAGCTGTCCATAACACTGCCCCAAGGTACATCACCGACCTGATATCCAAATACCACACTAAACATACTCTCCGCTCCTCACAAGACCTCCTTCTCTCTAGTTCCCTGGTCTCCTCCTCCCAGGCCCGTCTCCAGGACTTCTCCAGGGCTTCCCCCATCCTCTGGGACTCCCTACCCCAATCCATCAGACTATCACCTACTCTCCTCTCCTTTAGGCGCACCCTGAAAACCCACCTCTTCAGGGAAGCCTACCCCACCCCCTGCTAATTGCTGATCTCCTCCACTCTTCCTACCACTCCATCCCCCACAGCTATTCCTCCGGTACCACTCTCCCCTCCCTCCTAGATTGTAAGCTCCAAGGAGCAGGGCCCTTGAACCCCTCGTGTATCGCATTGTATTGTTACTGTACTGTCTCGTGTATTGTCTCCCATTGTAATGTACAGCGCTGAGCAAACTGTTGGCGCTTTATAAATACTGTATAATAATAATAATTAGGACGCTTCTGGAACTCATCACGAAAAATAGATGACTGAGCCCATGCCACCACTTATAGACATTGGCTGGTGAATTTTCTGTCCAGCTGAAGTTTTCCTTTAAGAACAGTATGAAGTTGTGAACAGGCTGAGAAACCAGAACAAACCTCTTCAGATTTTTGGAAGCCTTGTGCAATGTTTGCACGGCGTAAATAGGAACGAGAGGCTAAAATAATCCCATTTCCTGCACAGAGGGGTATTTGCTGCAAACATACGGAGATATTTCTGAGCGGAGGGAAAATAATCCATCGTTGAAATTCACAGAAATAGAGGAGCTTTAATTAAAGAAAGACAGGAAAAGCACATCGCCATTGGACGCAGACGACAGCGCGGTTTGTAATCATGTCACATTCGCCATATGGATGTGTGACGTCTGACATGGCGCTTCTAAATCGCAGGTCGGCGAAGTACGAACTGAATTCCAGTGGGCAAAAATATGTGACTATAAACAGCCGTGGTTTGCAGTGTTTACTGACTTTCACCGCCACCATTGAAACCCAGAATTACATGTGGTTTGGCAGACGCACAGCATGCAAAGGTCGGCAGCCATCCTATATGGGTCCCTGTATGGGTCGGCGCTTCCTCTACGGCTATAGAGACTGCAGACTGAACCATCCATGCAAACAGGAATCTGGTCAATGCCAAGATTACCAAATATTCTGTAATGTCACTGCGTGCTTCTTAGCGTTTTCTGAAATTATGTCAGGAGCAGTGGCCGGTTGGCTCATGGATAATGAGTGATCTACAATTCCCTGGCTTAGGCTATTACAGTGGTGAAAATAATGATTTGATCTCCTGCAGATTTTGTAAGTTTGGCCACTTACAAAAAAACGACGGGTCTATAATTTTTATCATAGATGTATTTTAAATGACAGAGACAGAATATCAACCAGAAATCAAGAAAAAACACACGATACAAATGTTATAAATTGAGTTGCAGTTCAGTGAGTAAAATAAGTATTTGATCCTCTACCAACCAACAATGATTCTGGCTCCCACAGTGCTTATGTGGTATACAGATTAGTCCGGTCAATTTAGCCACTTGCCGTCCGGCTGCTGTATATAAACGGCCAGACGGTGGCAGTGCAGGGGCGGGTTGCCGTTCATAAACGGCGCCCGCCATTTTGGATTGTGCGCACTCCCTGGGAGCGCACGGCACCACGATCCGGTGCCCGCTGTGTCCCTTGTTAACCACATCCCGTCCGGCCGTGGTATATAAACAGCCGGACGGTGGCAGTGCAGGGTCAGGTGGCCGTTTATAAATGGCCTCCCTGCCCCCTGCTTGTGCACGCTCCCTTGGATCGCGCAGCACCGCGATCCGGTGCCCGCTGTGTCCTCCACTGTGTGAGGTCCCGATCATGTGATCACTGATTGGCCAATCAGTAATCGCATGAACAGTAGTAAGCAAGATGTCACTTCTGACATCATTGCTTACTACGTGTGAAATCTGTGAATGATCACAGAGATCACATGGTACAGGGCTATGCACAACAGCCTTGTACCATGTGACAAGCTGTGACCAATCACAACTCACACAGTATTTCTCAATGGCTGCAAGAATGCAGCCAGAGAGAAGGAGATTTGATAGCTTTTACAGCCTTTATGGGTGTAAAAGCAATTAGTGTAAAAAAAAAAAAATCTTCACCCAACACAAGTAGTACAGTGTGATCAATCACAGCTCATGCAGTATTTCTCAATGGCTGCAAGAATGCAGCCAGAGAGAAGGAGATTTGATTGCTTTTACAGCCTTTATGGGTGTAAAAGCAATCAGTGTGAAAAAAAAAATCTTCATCACCCCCCACAAGTATGTCACTATGGTGACACTGTACTGCTGGGATGACAGTATGTTAAAAAAAAAAAAAAAACATAAATAATGATATTAAAAAATTAAATAAAAATGTAGAAACATTTTTAGAAAAAAAATAAAATTTTTGGTTATAAACTAATTTGGGTTATTTTTTTTACTAAAAAAATAACTGAATAAGTTTTGGCCGAGATTTATGAAGAAAGATTATTTATTTGCAAAATTTTATAAGAAAAATACTTTTTAAAAAAAATTTTGGACTTTTTCATTTATATAGCAAAAAAAATAAAAATTCCAGTGGATAAATGCCACCAAAATAAAGTTTTATCTGTCTCAAAAAAATGCTAAAAAATTAATATGGATACAGTGTTGCATGACCGCGCAATTGTCATTCAAAGTGCGACAGCCCTGAAAGCTGAAAGTTGGCCTGGAAAGGAAGGGGGTGAAAGTGTCCGGACTGCAAGGGGGGGGAAAGTGTCCGGACTGGAAGGGGATGAAAGTGTCCGGACTGGAAGGGGGTGAAAGTGTCCGGACTGGAAGGGGGGGAAAGTGTCCGGACTGGAAGGGGGTGAAAGTGTCCGGACTGGAAGGGGGGGAAAGTGTCCAGACTGGAAGGGGGTGAAAGTGTCCGGACTGGAAGGGGGTGAAAGTGTCCGGACTGGAAGGGAGTGAAAGTGTCCGGACTGGAAGGGGGAATTGAACTTGGATGGGGTTTAGGGGTGAATGGGATGCTCAAGGGAACTGCAAACTGAGAACTTGCTGGCCACTTTAAGATGAACAGTCCCGGGTAAGGAGCTAATCAGGTTTCCCACCAGAGCGCTCTTTTCCCCTTAGTTTGCCCAGGGGGTGTTACAGTCTCTTTCCTGTAAGTTGGTTTAGGTAGGTGACTGCCTTCAGGCCTTTTGCTGGGCTAGCTCCTTTCCCACAGGTAGTCCTCCCTCCAGGGACTGGTGAGGCTGCTGTCCAAAATCCCAGCCTGTAGGTAGGCCCCTTCCCACTGGGCTCCTGCATTTCTTCCTCTCTCACATCATCCACCTAAACTCTCCTGCTGCTGAGCAGGCTCAGTCATAATTAAGGGCTGTCCTGACCCCATGCTAAGCCTCCTGCCTGGGGATTGGTCAGGATCCCCTAAGTATGTAGATCAGCCCCTCCTCACCACCTCCCACTGCTTCTAAAATCTTCTCCAAGATTCTAAAGCAGGCAGAAGTATCAAGGAACTGATCTACAAAACCTCTCAGCCCTGGCCCAAATTTGACTTCTCTATTACACAGGCTGCTACTCAGCCTTCTATCTGAAAAAAAAAAAAAATAGCTCAGTCATAATTAAGGGCTGTCCTGACCCCATGCTAAGTCTCCTGCCTGGGGATTGGTCAGGGTCCCCCCTACGTATGTAGATCAGCCCCTCCTCACCCCCTGCCACTGCTTCTAGAATCTCCTCCAAGATTCTAGAGCAGGCAGAAGTATCAAGGAACTGATCTACAAAACCTCTCAGCCCTGGCCCAAATTTGACTTCTCTATTACCCAGGCTGCTACTCAACCTTCTATCTGAAAAAAAAAAAAAAAAAAAAAAAAAAAAAGCTCAGTCATAATTAAGGGCTGTCCTGACCTCATGCTAAGCCTCCTGCCTGGGGATTGGTCAGGGTCCCCTAAGTATGTAGATCAGCCCTCCTCACTCCCTCCCACTGCTTCAAGAATCTTCTCCAAGATTCTAGAGCATGGAGAGGTATCAAGGAACTGATCTACAAAGCCTCTCAGCCCTTAAATTTGACCTCCCTAATACCCAGGCCTCTACTCAGCCTTCTATCTGAAAAAAAAAAAAATAGCTAGCTGCCCTTAGCTAATCAGGAGTGTGCTACATAGGGGACCAAGTGCGATATACATTCAGATCTGTCCCTTTGTTTCTAAGCATCGTGGCTGGACAGGTTCCCTTATCCCTGTGTGACAACACCACTAGAAAGGATTTCTGATTGACAGCTCGGGTTTTTGAGCTTCAAAAGAGGATGGAGCTACAGCCAGCATTGAGAGGTGTATTTAGGGGACAATGAGGCCACCGATCAGAATGGAACCAAGTTCTATATGCAGTTGGTCCTCTGAAACATAGAATAAAATTTAAAAAAAATGAAAGATAGTTCTCCTTTAAGCAAAAGCAGTGCAACCCTCAGGGAGCACCAAGGCAGATCATCCACTTAGTGGAACTCATTACTCCCCAGATCACTTGGATGGTCCACATTGTGTCACCATCAGAACACATGATGACATACATCTCCATTCACCCTAATGGATAACAGAGCAGAGGCCAAGTCGTTCGGAGCGAAGAGAGGAGCAGCGGGGCGGCTCATTCCCAGCAGGCTTCTACACCCACCCATCCCTTAAAGGGGACCTCTGGCTGATTGGATCCTTTACCACCTGGGAACGTCTGAGGCACCACCATTATCCTGAGGGAGGATTATCCTTGACCTGGCGCATACCTGATCCCTAAAGGGGACCTCCAATGATTGATTTAATGCGTATTTACATTACGCATCTGGCATGTTTTATGTCTCCCCATGCGGAGCAATTAATTTATAGAGCCCACCCGATCCACCGCAGTATCCAGAAGAGGGAGTTCCTGTCTCACAGGCTTCTACACCCACCCATCTCTTAAAGGGGACCTCTGGCTGATTGGATCCTTTACCACCCGGGAACTTCTGAGGCACCACCATTATCCAGAGGGAGGATTATCTTTGACCTGGCGCATACCTGATCCCTAAAGGGGACCTCCACTGATTGATATAATGCGTATTTACATTACGCATCTGGTGAGTGCGTATTCTTACCCCACTATTCTGGAGCACCAGCACTGAAGTTTTTGCTGCTATTTCACCTATAACTGCACAGATTGTCACATATGGACGTCTACCGTTTTAATTGATATTTTTACGTGGACTATTATACATTGTTTTTAGCGCTGCACTTTTTTATTTGAGTTGGAGTAATGGTGGCCCTTTAAAGACAACAGATATTGGATTTTTTTGGGTAATAGGATCTGCTGGGATTTTTTCTGTCCATCCTTCTGTGGTTTGCAGAGTTCTGCGGTCATCCCACTGACCTGTCCAGAGTCTGGATCACCATTAAGGCCTCTAATAATAAACAGAATGGGTTCTGGAGCCGCAGCGTGGGCGTACATCACCCCGAGCGTCCCGGCTGCTTGGGGTTTTGTTCAGATTATTTTTTGCTTCAATAAATATCTGTGGCTTCATCTTGTGAACAGCTTGTGTTGTGTTTATTTGGTGGCAGCTGCAGGGTGGAGTCCGGAGCTGGACGGATTTTACCTATATAATATTTCCTGTCCACAGATGTGTCCCAAGCAGAGAGGAATGCTGTGACTTTTAGTTCTTCAAGAGGGGGGTCAAAGGGAACCTCAAAACTAATACCCCTATATTGTGTGTGTCGGGGGAATCATATGGAAGGTCATATGTGAAGATACAACTTGTTCTCCCAGACAGTGCCGGGACAAGGTCATCTAGAGCCCAGGATGAACATGCCAAATTGCACCCCCCTCCCCCAAGATGCATGAACAGTACATTATCATTATATTATCATTATTGCATTATCAGCAACCCCCCCCCTCCCCCCAAAAAAATTTAAATCACTAATCTGCATGCTTACCCTCCAAGCTTAAATTTCCCCTCCTCCCAGTATAAATCTGCCCTCTACTGAAATCCTTCCTTCCCAGCACGAATCTTTGCCCCCCCCCCCCAATCCCATAGCTCAAATCCTTTCTCTCCCCATATGCCCCCAGCACAACCCCCCAAAAAAAAATTCCGCTTCCTAGTACAAATCCTCTACCCCTCAAAATTCCTCTCCGAGCACACATCCTCTTCCCCCTCCACTCAAAATCCCCCTCCCAGCACACATAAATTCCCTCCCCAATTCCCCATCCTAGCACAAATACCCCCCCAAAAAAAGTTCCCCTCCTAGCATAAATACCCCCAATCATCCCTACTAGAACAAATCAACCCCCAAAAAAATTTCCCCTCCTTGCACAAACCCCTTCCTCCCTCTACCATATCATCTTTTCTAGCACAAGCTCCCCCAACCCCCCAAATCCCCCTCCTAGCACAAATTCTCTACCCCTCAAATTTCCTCTTTGAGCAAAAATCCTCTTCCCCTCCACTCAAAATCCCCCCTCCCAGCACAAATTCCCTCCCCAATTCTTCATCCTAGCACAAGTACCCCCCCCCCCCCCCAGCATTCCCCTCCTAGCATAAATACTCCCAGTCATCCCTACTAGAACAAATCCTCGCCCCCAAAAATTTCCCTTCCTAGCACAAACCCCTTCCCCCTCTACCATATCATCTTTTCTAGCACAACCTTCCCCAACCCCCCAAATCCCCCTCCTAGCACAAATCCTCTACCCCTCAAATTTCCTCTCCGAGCATGAATCCTCTTCCCCCTCCACTCAAAATCCCCCCTCCTAGCACAAATTCCCTCCCCAATTCCCCATCCTAGCACAAGTACCCCCTCCCAGCATTCCCCTCCTAGCATAAATACTCCCAATCATCCCTACTAGAACAAATCCACCCCCAAAAAAATTTCCCTTCCTAGCACAAACCCCTTCCCCCTCTACCATATCATCTTTTCTAGCACAACCTCTCCCAACCCCCCAAATCCCCCTCCTAGCACAAATCCTCTGCCCCTCAAATTTCCTCTCCGAGCACAAATCTTCTTCCCCCTCCACTCAAAATTCACCCTCCCAGCACAAAATCCCTCCCAAATTCCCCATCCTAGCACAAATACCCCCCAAAAAACTAATAATCTGCTTTGCCATAATATATTTATAAGAAAAGGTATAATATCAATTAAATATAACTATCAAACTACAACAAGGGCACCAAACCCAAAGAGTACAAATCATTTTAGTGGTCCATTTCAGGGGCAAAACGACTCCCGTTCTCATCGGGGCTACAGAAGAAATACAAGTAAAAAATAAATAAATATAAAGAAAAGGTATAAATATAAATTGAAATACAATAAACATAATTAAATATAAAATGGGCTATTAATCAAAAAATAATGGTAAAAAAATCTTAAAAAACTTACGATATAAATATATTATGGCAAAGCAGATTATTATAAATAATAAAAACAATATGCAAAAAAAATCCATCCCAGAACTTCAGTGGCACACATCCAAAGATAGAAATGTATTAAAGCAGATTTTCAGGTATAATAGAAACAATGTGCAAGAAAATAATAAAACAGTTTTTAAACAGTATTTCAAAACAGGTCTGTCTGGCAATTCATGTTAAAGATTCCATAGAAGCTCTGATAACGATTCTAATGCATGCTTTCATATAATTTATATAATCACAGAATTTAGATTGTTTCACCCGGATGTATTACCTTTTAATACTCTATATAAAGATAGTTCATACAAATTTATCATTTGGCCCAAGTATGTTTTGTTACATAGTTACAATATTCATGTTTGCAACACTACTGAAGCATAGGTTTTCCAGTTATATAGTATGGACACCATATGTTATTGTATTGGAGGTATGCCAGGGCAGCTTTTTATTATGGTAATTTTCTTCATATAGTCTATTTTTTTTTTTTATTATGGCCATTAATGGTTTTATGTATATTGTTTTTATCATAATTGATAATCAGCTTTGTTTTAATACTTTTCTATCTTTGGATATATGCCATAGCAGTCCTAGTTTTTTTAATATATATATATATATATGTTATATTTTTATTATTAAATATATATTTTATATTTCTCTGGGGTTTTTTGCATATCGTTTTTGTTATACCAGATAATCCCTATTCTTTTATTACAGTTCTATCTTTGAATGTATTCCTAGTTGTTTTATTTATTTTATTTATTTAGTTATTGTTTTATAGACAATATTTTTTTCACATATTGTTTTTATTATACCTGATAATCTGCTTTGTCAGTTCTATCGTAGTGTACTTTAAAAACATTTCTATCATAGCGTACTTTAAAACATTTTTGTAATCATAATTTTTTTTTCTTCTTTTAATAAGGGGTATCATGTTTATATGTGTGAATATGTATTATATTTAAATATAACATTTTACTATTTACATTTTTATTATTATATTTAAATGGATATTCACATTTTTCTTTATATTTTTCTTTATATTTATTCACAATTTTCTTTATATATATAATTTGTATTCTTAAATTATTCTAAGATTTCTTCTGTAGCCCTGATGAAGGGGGCTGATAAAGGGCGGAGTGGTTTTGCCCCCCAAAACACGATGGATCTTTCATGTGATCACATTATGAACCCTTGTATTGATTTGGACTCTGGCACTGCTGTGGTTTTTTTGATTCACTGAGTCACCTTCTTGGTTTCCACCGTAGGGGAGCTTTGCCTTTCATGAGCTGCCTAACCAGAGCCAGGAAGTTTGTCAAATTAGCGTGTTCTTCTTTCAGTGAATACGTTTTGAAGTCTCAGTGCTTCTTGGATATGATCTTTTGGACATAAGAATAAAGAGGAAAACAGCCAACAGCAAAGCATACCCACATGGAAGAAACATATATTTTAAATATATTTTAAAAATATTATTCCCAAATATATTGACATATATTTGAAATACTACAATTTTGGCCATAGTTAATATATTTCAAAATATGTTTCAATAAATTATATATACTGCATGTTGAAATGCGTTTTTATTACAAAATATATCAAACATATTTTTAAAAATACATTTTCAAATATACTGTATATCTTTAAAAATACGAATCTACATTTTTGGAATGCATTTACAAATATATGTAAAAATATATGTTAAAATTACTTTTTTATATGTTAAAACACATTTCAACATACAATATATATATATATATATATATATATATATATATATATAATATTTTAAAGAATACATATATATATTATTCATATATTTTGTAATATATAAAAAACGCATTTCAACATGCATGTATGTATAGATATATATACATATATATATATATTTAAGTATATTCTTTAGATTTTTTTTAACATATAAAAAGTAATTTTAACATATATTTTTACATATATTTGTAACTGCATTCCAAAAATGTAGATTTGTATTTTTAAGGGCATACAGTATATTTGAAAATGTATTTTTAAAAATATGTTTCATATATTTTGTGATAAAAACGCATTTCAACATGCAGTATATAAATATGCATTTGAGATGTGAAGAAGGATGGAGACAAGATGTGGGCTATATGGATGAGGACTAATGGACAGCCCCATTGGAAGCAGTTCCACTTGTATCTATCTCTCCTTCTCAGAAACTGATGCCATTATTTATATTGCAAAGAGTCTATTATACCCCCCAAAAGTTGTATTCTTGGGGTAGTATTAAATCTCCGTGCCGCCCTAGAGGCTGTAGGGACAGCACTTTAATTCACATGCTATTTAGATACTGATCTAGCATTTTTTCAACTGTTGAGGAATCCTCAAACTGTCCTTGTAGAGCCCTGAGATCAGTACCACCCCAGACAATGCCAAGGAGATGCGTGGAGGTTAGAGCTACTCAAATGTCTCAGAAGATGCAGTGAACTGGATTTCCTCCAGCAGGATCCATCTGTCCATTTTCATAGCCAGGGCTGGGCCCAAGTCTGCCATGCCAATAATTCTGTTGCCTAGAATTTTTATGCATCCAAGGGTGGCTTTAGGCTTGCACCCACACATTCTCAAATTGTGAAAGCACTCTACACACCACAAGGACCTCCCCAAGGATCAATAAGTAGGCCTCCACCTTAATGAAGCCCGAAGAATCTTGCCAGGTCCTGGAAGGCCGTACCCCACTACAAATGCATTGAGAGCTAATGAGGACCTGCCTCTCTGCAGTCCCAGCAGTTCCCCCACCCAGTAGTGTATTTAGATTTGGTGCTGCCCTAGGCAACACAAAAATTTTGTGCCCCCGCCCCCTCCCCCCAATGAGAGAACGAGTGAGTCAATAAGTGTGTGTATGTATATATGATTTTCTCTCCCTCTCTCTCCTCCCTCTCTCTCTTCCCTCTCTCTCTTCCACTCTCTCTCCCCTCCCCCCTCTCTTCCCTCTCTCCCTTCTCTCTCTCTTCCTTCTCTCTCTCCCCCCCACCCTCTCTCTTCTCTCTCTCTCTTCTCTCTCTCTTCCTTCTCCCCCCCCCCACCCTCTCTCTCCCTCTCTCTTCTCTATCTCTTCCCTCTCTCTCTCCCCCCTCTCTCCCTCTCTCTCTCTCTCCGCTCCCCTAAAAATTGCTTTCCTAGGCAAACGCCTTTGTATGCCTCATGGTAGATACGCCCCTGCCCCCACTAGAATAATCAGAGGGCAGAGGATTCCATACCTTCTCCATCTTTAATTACGTGGAAAAATCCACTTTACATCTGGAGCTCAGAATCTGTAATTCATTATTTCCAGTAATGCCTCACACCTCCTTCTTCCTCCATTTCTACATCTGAAGGAGAAATCATTTTCCAAGGAGTAGTGGGGTCAGTTCAGGATCAATGATTCAATGATAAGCAATAATAATAGAAAATCTATTTTCTACCATCCCAGTCATTGGGTTGAAAGGTATTTCCTCACTCACAATTACGAGTCCATCTGCAATCATAACACCATGATTCACCCCCTGATACCACATACACTCGTCCATCACATTGACACATTGAGTGTAGCCAGTCAGGAAGTTTGGTGAAGTCACAATGACCCAGACCTGAGGAATGAGTTACTAAGTTCACTGGAGAAAGTGCAAAGATATTCCAAGACATCAAGGTCCTCCTCAGAAGACCTTCTCCATTACCACCAACATGTGACATCACCAACCACCACACTCATTACAGATGACTCTCAATTCTCCACACTGTCTGTCTGTCTGTCTGTCCTCAATGACCCAGGAAAACAAGTTGGAGAATTCTAATATTGTATGACCAGAACTTGTGTGTGCCACCCACATGGAAGAAAAACATATGTTAAATATATTTTAAAAAATATTTTTCTCAAATATATTAACATATATTTGAAATACTACAATTTTGGCCATATTCAATATATTAACAAAAAAATGTATGTATATATATATATATATATATATATATATATATATATACACACACTTTATGTTGAAATTCATTTTTTATATACTACAAAATATATGAAAAATATTTTTAAAAATACATTTTCAACTATACTGTATGTCTAAAAATACATAAAATACATTTCATCTACATTTTTGGAATGCATTTACAAATATATGCAAGAATATATGTTAAAAATATTCTCCCCAAATATATTGACATATATTGGAAATACTACAATGTTGGCCGTATTCAATATATTTGAAAAAAAAATATATATATACTGTATGTTGAAATGCGTTTTTTATATATTACAAAATATATGAAAAATATTTAAAAGAAACATTTTCAAATATACTGTATGTCTTTAAGAATACATTTCATCTACATTTTTGGAATGCATTTACAAATATATGCAAGAATATATGTTAAAATGACTTTTTTATATAAAATCTGAAGAATATATTTAAAAAATATATATTTTTAAAAATATTTTGCATATATTTTGTAATATATAAAAAACGCATTTCAACATGCAATATATATATATATATATATAAAACATGTGACATCATCAACCACCACACTCATTACAGATGACCCTCAATTCTCCACACTGTCTGTCCTCAATGACTCAGGAAAACATGTTGGAGAATTCTATTATTGTATGACCAGAACTCGTGTGCGCAATCACATGGAAGAAAAATATATTTTAAACATATTTAAAAAAATATTCTTCCCAAATATATTGACATATATTTGAAAAACTACAATTTTGGCCGTATTCAATATATTTTAAAATATATTTAAAAACTATATATATATATATATATATATATATATACCTATATATATTGTATGTTGAAATGTGTTTTTTATATATTACAAAATATAGGACAAATATTTTTAAAAATAAATTTTCATATACTGTATGTCTTTAAAAATAAATTTAATCTACATTTTTGGAGTGCATTTACAAATATATGCAAGAATATATGTGTAAAATTACTTTTTTTATATGTACAAAAAAAATCTGAAGAATATATTTAAAAAATATATATTTTTAAAAATATTTTTCATATATTTCGTAATATATAAAAAAACGCATTTCAACATGCAGTATATATATATACAGTTGCAAGAAAAAGTATGTGAACCCCTTGGGATTCCGTGGAGTTTTGCATGAATTTAGCATAAAATGTGCTCTGAACATCATCTAAGTCACAACAATAGAAGAACACAGTCTGCTGAACATAATACTACACAAACATTAGATGTTGCCATGGTTTAATTGCACATAACATGTAAACATTCACAGTGCAGGGAGGAAAAAGTATGTGAGGCCCTAGCTTAATGACTTCTCCCAGAGCTAATTGGAGCCAGGAGTGAGCCAACCTTGACTCCAATCAGTGTGATGATATTGGATGTGTTGCTGACAACTGTCCTGCCCTTAAAAAACACACACCTGTTTTGGGTTTACTGGCTTCAAGAAGCACTGTCTGATGTGAACCATGCCTCGCTGAAAAGAGCTCTCAGAAGACCTACGATCAAGAATTGTTGACTTGCATGAAGCTGGAAAGGGTTACAAAAGTATCTCCAAAAGCCTTGATGTTCCTGTGTCCACGGTAAGACAGACTGTCTACAAATGGAGAAAGTTTAGCACTGTTGCTACTCTCCCTAGGCGTGGTCATCCTGTAAAAATGACTGCAAGAGCACAGCGCAGAATGCTGCATGAGATAAAGAAGAATCCCAGAGTGTCAGCTAAAGACCTACAGAAATCTCTGGCACATGCTAACATTTTTAGTGACACATCTACAATCAGGAAAACATTAAACAAGAATGGAGTACATGGGAGGACACCACGGAGGAAGCCATTGCTGTCCAAAAAGAATATTGCAGCACGTTTGAAGTTTGTAAAAGAGCACCTGGATGTTCCACAGCACTACTGGCAAAATATACTGTGGACAGATGAAACCAAGATTGAGTTGTTTGGGAAGAACACACAACACTATGTGTGGAGAAAAAAAGGCACAGCACACCAACATCAAAACCTCATCCCCACTGTGAAACATGGCGGAGGGAGCATCATGGTTTGGGGCTGCTTTGCTGCCTCATGGCCTGGACGGATTGTTGTCATTGATGGGAAAATGAATTCCAGAGTTTATCAAGACATTTTGCAGGAAAAGGTACGACCATCTGTCCGCCAACTGAAGCTCCGCAGAGGATGGGTGATGCAACAGGACAATGACCCAAAGCATACAAGTCATTCAACAAAACAATGGCTGCAACAGCACAGAATACGCCTTCTGGAGTGGCCCAGTCAGAGTCCTGACCTCAACCCGATTGAAATGCTGTGGCATGACCTTAAGAGAGCAATTCACACCAGACATCCCAAGAATATTGCTACACTGAAACAGTTTTGTGAAGAGGAGTGGTCCAAAATGACTCCAGATCATTGTGCAGGTCTGATCTGCAACTACAGGAAACGTTTGGTTGAGGTTATTGCTGCCAAAGGAGGGTCAACCAGTTATTAAGTCCAAAAGTTCACATACTTTTTCCTCCCTGCACTGTGAATGTTTACATGTTATGTGCAATTAAACCATGGCAACATCTAATGTTTGTGTAGTATTATGTTCAGCAGACTGTGTTCTTCTATTGTTGTGACTTAGATGACGTTCAGAGCACATTTTATGCCCAATTCATGCAAAACTCCACGTAATCCCAAGGGGTTCACATACTTTTTCTTGCAACTGTATATATATATATATATATATATATATATATATATATATATATATATATATTTATTTATTTATTTTTTATTTATTTATTTTTAAATATATTGAATACGGACAAAATTGTAGTATTTCAAATAAATGTCAATATATTTGGGAAGAATATTTTTAAAATATATTTAAAATATATATTTCTTCCATGTGGGAAGGCAGTGTAATTTTTAGTATCTGTTTTTAGTCTGGATAGATGGATGGACAAACGGACGGACCAATGGATGGGTGGATGGATGAACAGATGAATAGCGTGATGGGATTTGCACTGTACCACTTCTCTTGTCCTGTATGCCGGGTGTAGGGGTGTGCTTGATGTTCGAGTTTGGCGAACATCAGCCATTCATGTGTTCGCTGAACACACAAACAGTGCGGGCATTCATATGACGTCCTCCCAGAATGCGCCCTCCTGCGTGCCCCCGGGGGCGCACCCAGTGATCTCTGTGATTGCTCTGTCCTACGAACACAGCTGTTCATGTGACGTGGTAAAAGGCCAATCACAGCGGCCTTTTACCACGTGATCAGCCGTGTCCAATGACACACTGATCACAGGGAAAT
This sequence comes from Staurois parvus, assembly GCF_062004578.1. Taxonomy (NCBI): domain Eukaryota; kingdom Metazoa; phylum Chordata; class Amphibia; order Anura; family Ranidae; genus Staurois; species Staurois parvus. Next base: position 615,779 of record NW_028320595.1, read on the forward strand.
GCATTTGTCGGTTATTGGCTGCACTTTCCCCATGTTGTCACAGTGTGAGGAAAGTACTGCCATAACCGGCAATTGTTAGAGGACAGATTGACCCTGATGATCAGTGCCCAGCAGTGCCACCCACCAGTGCCCACCAGTGTCGCCCACCTGTGCCCAGCGGTGCTACCCACAAGTGCCCATCTGTGCCTTGTAGAGCCACCCACCTGTGCCCAGCAGTGCCACCCACCAGTGCCCAGCTGTGCCTAGTAGTGCCACCCACCTGTGCCCAGCAGTGCCACCCACCAGTGCCCAGCAGTGCCCCCCATCAGTGCTGCCCAGCAGTGCCACCCATAAGTGCCCATCAGTGCCACCAGTCAGTGCCCAGCAGTGCCGCCAGACAGTGCCATCAGTCAGTGCCACCCATCAGTGTCCATCAGTGCTGCCCATCAGTGCCGCCTCTCAGTGCCCATTAGTGCTGCCCATCAGTGCTGCCCATCAGTACCGCCTATCAGTGCCCATCAGTGCTGCCCATCAGTGCCGCCTCTCAGTGCACATCAGTGCCACCTATCAGTGCCCATCATTGTTGCATATCAGTGCAGCATCATCAGTGCCAGCTCATCAGTGCCGCCTATTAGTTCCGCCTCTCAGTGCCCATCAGTGCCACCTTTCAGTGCCCATCAGTGCCGCCTATCAGTGCAGCCTCATCAGTGAAGAAGAAAAATTACCTGTTTGCAAAATTTTATAATAGAACAAAGAAAAACTTTTGTTTATAGCTTAAAAAATAAACCCCCCAGCGGCGATTACATACCCACAAAAGAAAGCTCTATTTTTGTGAAAAAAAGATAAAACTTTCATATGGGTACAGTGTTGCATGGCCGCGCAATTGTCATTCAAAGTGCAACAGCGCTGAAAGCTGAAAATTAGCCTGGGGGCAGAAAGGGGGTAGAAGTGCCCGGTAGGTGAGGGGTTAAGCCATGGAAAATGACTGCCCCTTTAAAAATGGTACTTTTAAAAAAAAAATGTTCACAGATTCATGTCCCTCAGGGCAGTCCCCAAAACCCCTTGTATGGCCAATAACTTGCATATATGCCCTCAAAATGGGCACTGTTGAATTACAGTTGGAGTCCCATAGACTTGCATTGAGTTTGAAGTTTGAGGTCGAACGTTCATTTGGTTCTAGTACTAGAGTAGAGTGCCAGGTAAGGAATGGCTCCATGGACCTTGGTTTAGGAGGGGGTCACGCTATTTTCTGAAGCCCCATCTCCATACCTGAACCCTTGTATGTGACCGACCCCTGACATCACTGCACCTGCGGGGGCCGAGCTCCTGGTGTCACTTCCAGACACTGCTCTGGTACAGAGCCACCTAGTGGCAAAATAGCTAACTGCACCTGCCTACTCTGGGCCTCTGTGTTGGTATCAGCCCGCTAGCCCGCTACTAGATACTGACGTGCAGGGGCAGACTGACAACTCATGGGGCCCCCGGGCAATAGGGTATCATGGGGCCCCTGTGTCCTTGCCCAAAAAAGCCTATATAAAAGGTACCAGGGACATTTCATGGGGCCCCCTACTGACCCCGGGCCCTCGGCAGTGCCCGAGTGCTCGAATGGTCAGTTCGCCCCTGCTGACATGATATTGAAGTGGAACCGCACCGCATCCGAGCTCCACAAACCAAAAATGCCATTTCATTCATTGTTAATATACAAAGCCAACTACCCCATCCATCTGTGTCTCCATCCTATATTTCGATGATAAATCATTTTGAAAGACCCCCCCCCCTCCTCCCTAGCAGTGGCCATCTTGAGTAAGGGCAGATGATACTTGTAGCATTTACTTCCTGGAATCTATCTGCCCTTAGCTCAGGCATTTGCTAAGCTGAGAACCCTCCCTCCCCTCCTGAAGACTCCTGGGATGTATGACATCATTTGCCTAGGCAGGAAATCAGGAAGTGACTGAAGAAATGTAAAAAAAAAAGTAGTAAATATGATCTACTTTCATATTTACCGGGTGACGGTTGGCATGGTCGCCCTGGGCTCTAAATGACCTTGTACTGGCACTGTGCACATGGGCAGAAGTCCGTCGTGTTTATAAAAGGGATTTTTTTCTTCTTATTATTATTATTATTATTATTATTATATTATTATTATTAAGTCCGTCTAGTTTAGAAAAGGGATTTTTTTTTTCTTATTATTATATTAGATTATTATAACTATATTATTATTATTATTATTATATTATTATTGTTATTATTATATTATTATTATTATGTCCATCTAGTTTATAAAAGGGATTTTTTCTTCTTCTTATTATTATTATTATATTACTATAATTATTATTATATTATTATCATAATAATTATTATTATTACTATTATTATTATGTTGTTATATTACTATAATTATATTATTATTATTAGATTAAAATTATATTATTATTATATTATTATGATTATTATTATGATTATTATGAACTAGATGGACTTCTTTTTTCAGACTATGTAACTATGTTGCATTACAGACATCCCATCTGACTGTGTCAGTGACCATGCCATGGGGGCCCCTTTGCTCAGGGCCCGTGGCTATAGGTCACTACATTCTTACAACAGACAGAGGACCCCCCCCCCCCCAGAAGGTGTGTAGCAATGCTCCCATTTCCACGTATTTTCCATGAGGAATAGATGAGTCGGTGAGATGGATCTGCAGTCACTTCCAGTCTGGGAAGGCCGGGCCGGCTGACTCAATCCGTCTCATAACTATTTATCAATCTGCCCCTCCCCCGCTTTATACAAAGAAAATGTTATTTCCGGAATACTTCATGACCTGTCTGATAGAAAGTCTGATTCCTCCTCGTACTGGGGGGGGTGACGGGTCATAGACTGGAGATACTGGGGGGTGACGTGTCATAGACTGGGGGGTAACAGGTCATAGACTGGGGGGTGACGGGTCATAGACTGGGGGGGTGAGAGGTCATAGACTGGGGGTGAAGGGTCATAGACTGGGGGGGTGACAGGTCATAGACTGGGGGGGTGACGGGTCATAGACTAGGGGGTGACGGGTCATAGACTGGGGGGGTGACGGGTCATAGACTGGGGGGGTGACGGGTCATAGACTAGGGGGTGACGGGTCATAGACTAGGGGGTGACGGGTCATAGACTGGAGATACTGGGGGGTGACGGGTCATAGACTGGAGATCCTGGGGGGTGACGGGTCATAGACTGGAGATACTGGGGGGTGACGGGTCATAGACCGGAGATACTGGGAGGTGACAGGTCATAGACTGGAGATACTGGGGGGTGACGGGTCATAGACTGGAGATACTGGGGGGGGGGGTTATAGGTAGAAAGAAAAACAAAAACTGTCAGTGCATCCAGGAGCAGCAGCATTTTGGCAGAAAAAAAACGCTGGACACGTGTAATCGCATGGTAACGCCGGGCGAGGTAATCGCATGGTAACGCCGGGCACGGTAATCGCATGTTAACGCCGGGCACGGTAATCGCATGTTAACGCCGGGCACGGTAATCGCATGTTAACGCCGGGCGTGGTAATCTCATGGTAATGCCAGGCATGGTAATCGCATGTTAACGCGGGGCGTGGTAATCGCATGGTAACTCCGGGTGCGGTAATCACATGTTAACGCCGGGTACGATAATCTCATGGTAACGCGGGGCGCGGTAATCGCATGGTAATGCCGGTCGCGGTAATCGCATGGTAACGCCAGGCGCGGTAATCGCATGGTAACGCTGGGCGCGGTAATCGCCGGAGCGTTTATTCATTTTAATGGCCAGAATAAAATGATGATGAAATGAATTATTGCGCAAGTGCTTGACGCGCCTAACTGTGTCTAAACGCTTTCACAAAAACACAGCTTTAGGCTCATTTTATACTCTGCTTTTCTCACGCCAAGAAAACGGCAATCAGGAGAGTGCGACAAACGCACGAGGATTGGATGGGAACGTACACACGGGGCAGGTATCCTTCCACCGCACAGAGATCGGTAAAAAGAAAAATAGCCAATTTTCACGGTTCCTCCTTATTTCTTTTATCGGTCATACTGGAGAATTTGCGAAAAAAACGGTCGATTTTCACAATCATTGGTGGCAACAGAACGACCGATTTTTCATTTTTTGGCCAAAAAATTGGCCGATAAACGAGCCATCAATGGCCTGCATGAGTTTGTTTCCTTTGCATTTAGTTTGCTTTGCGATTCCAATTTTTCTAATGGATTCAAAGTCTGCGAATCGATCCGAATTCATGGTGAAGAATAGATGTTCTATTCTGTGGGAAATTCCAATTTCGGTAGATGGTTATATTCTTTCTGTTTTGTTCTTTTCTATTCTATTCTGTTCTGTTTTACTCTATTCTTTGCCAAATTGGAAGTTCAGAAGACAGTTTTATTCTTTCTATTGTTTTCTATTCTAATCTATTCTTTTATATTCTATTCTGTTTTGCTCAATTCTTGTCTATTCTTTTATTTTTTTATTCTATTCTGTTTTACTCTATTCTTTTCTATTCTATTCTGTTTTACTCATCTGCTGTGTCTGGTGGACACAGCAGATCACAGTGCTTAGTACACAGCTGCTATGAGCGGTTGGGGTATCATGTGATCGCTATGACCAATGGCTTTCATTCATGACAGCTTGCTTAATATTATAATGTCTGTGATCCATCACAGTTATCGCATAGGACAAGGCAATTCACAGCAGCCTGGTACCATGTGATCGCTGTAGCCAATCACAGCACCACAATAGTAAGCCAGCTGTCATGAATGAAAAAAAAACCCCTCTGATCACACCCTCCCCCCCCCCCCCAGAGTAGTACAGTGTCACTATGGTGACACTGGATTATTCTGATCACAGTATGTAAAAAAAAAAATTGTAAAAAAAAAAAAAATGTTTAAAAATCGACAAAATATACTATCATAATTTTTTTTTTTTTTAAATATTGTCACCAGCCAGTGTTCATGATGACCCCCCACACCAGTCATGTGAAGGTGTTGTACCGCTCTAGTGACAGTATGTTACAAAGAGCCTCCGCAGACTCCTCCAGCAGCACAGAGTATTTCAGGAGAGGAGAGTTATAGAGGAAGGAGCGGAGTCCTCCAGCAGAGCAGAGTATTTCAGGAGAGGAGAGTTATAGAGGAAGGAGCGGAGTCCTCCAGCAGTGCAGAGTATTTCAGGAGAGGAGTTATAGCGGAAGGAGCGAAGTCCTCCAGCAGGGCAGAGTATTTCAGGAGAGGAGAGTTATAGAGGAAGGAGCGGAGTCCTCCAGCAGCACAGAGTATTTCAGGAGAGGAGAGTTATAGAGGAAGGAGCGGAGTCCTCCAGCAGGGCAGAATATTTCAGGAGAGGAGAGTTATAGAGGAAGGAGCGGAGTCCTCCAGCAGTGCAGAGTATTTCAGGAGAGGAGAGTTATAGAGGAAGGAGCGGAGTCCTCCAGCAGCGCAGAGTATTTCAGGAGAGGAGTTATAGAGGAAGGAGCGGAGTCCTCCAGCAGTGCAGAGTATTTCAGGAGAGGAGAGTTATAGAGGAAGGAGCGGAGTCCTCCAGCAGCGCAGAGTATTTCAGGAGAGGAGTTATAGAGGAAGGAGCGGAGTCCTCCAGCGGCGCAGACTATTTCAGGAGAGGAGAGTTATAGAGGTAGGAGCGGAGTCCTCCGGCAGAGCAGAGTATTTCAGGAGAGGAGTTATAGAGGAAGGAGCGGAGTCCTCCGGCAGAGCAGAGTATTTCAGGAGAGGAGTTATAGAGGAAGGAGCGGAGTCCTCCAGCAGAGCAGAGTATTTCAGGAGAGGAGAGTTATAGAGGAAGGAGCGGAGTCCTCCAGCAGCGCAGAGTATTTCAGGAGAGGAGAGTTATAGAGGAAGGAGCGGAGTCCTCCGGCACAGCAGAGTATTTCAGGAGAAGAGAGTTATAGAGGAAGGAGCAGAGTCCTCCAGCAGCGCAGAGTATTTCAGGAGAGGAGAATTATAGAGGAAGGAGCGGAGTCCTCCAGCAGAGCAGAGTATTTCAGGAGAGGAGTTATAGAGGAAGGAGCGGAGTCCTCCAGCAGTGCAGAGTATTTCAGGAGAGGAGTTATAGAGGAAGGAGCGGAGTCCTCCAGCAGCGCAGAGTATTTCAGGAGAGGAGAGTTATAGAGGAAGGAGCGGAGTCCTCCGGCACAGCAGAGTATTTCAGGAGAAGAGAGTTATAGAGGAAGGAGCAGAGTCCTCCAGCAGCGCAGAGTATTTCAGGAGAGGAGAGTTATAGAGGAAGGAGCGGAGTCCTCCAGCAGAGCAGAGTATTTCAGGAGAGGAGTTATAGAGGAAGGAGCGGAGTCCTCCAGCAGTGCAGAGTATTTCAGGAGAGGAGTTATAGAGGAAGGAGCGGAGTCCTCCAGCAGTGCAGAGTATTTCAGGAGAGGAGAGTTACAGAGGACTCTGGATAGATCTGTTGGAGACGTTTCATGGCTCTGCTTTCACTATCTGGGGTTTTGAGGTTTGATGAGTATTGACCTTCCATGGATTGCGGTCTGGATTTGGGTTCTTCACATCCTTCACACAATCCATGTCTCTGTCACATCCTCTGCTGTCGTCTCATACATATTCCTCCACTAAGTATTATTTAATCTGCAAGCCCCCCTCCTATAGTATTAATAACGACCCCCCCCCCCCCCCCCCACCACCATCTCCCATCTGCAGTCACATGTCCATTGGACGGGTCACACCTTCTAATCCCTCCGAGCATTGGTGAGATCTTGTGTGGCCTCTCGCTGGATATACTTCCAGCTGCCTGACTCCATAGTTGACGGTTCTAAGACCCCCTCATAAATATTGGATTTTACACCTCCTGTACGCTCATGTATGAAGTGTGGAATCATTTCCTCTTAATGACCCCTGGCTCTCATACGAGTCGGCGGCAGCCTCCTGGACGCTGCGGTCGCACATCTGCTTTCGTTTACGGGACGGGGTCAGCGGAACAGGCGATTCTCCTCGCCACAGATACGATCGCAGCACGTACGTGCGAGGCACCTGCACTCCAGAGCACGCTTCTCGCTGCATGCAAGCGCTCATTCCTCCATCGAATAAACAGCCACGAACAGGTCATCTCACTTCTGCAGCTCATTTCCAATGTAAATCATATTCCATAGAAATCAGAATCTTCTGCCCCCCCCCCCCCCCATATCCGCAGCGCACACTGCAAGGGGTCGGGGCTCGGTGTCGTCCAGGTGAACATTGGAATATGCTGAATAACCCCTATTTAGCCTTCAAAAATGGGCCAGTTATGGAATTTGTTATAAAAAAAAATAATGTGTATTTAACCACTTACCATATATATATATATATATTTTATATATATATTTATATAAAATATATATTATTTACAGTATATATATATATATTATAAAATATATATAATAAAATATATATTATATAAATATATATATATTTGTATATATACATATATATATATCATTATATATAAGATATATATTATATATATATATATATAATTATATATAAGATATATATAAAATATACATATATTATATATATATATATAATTATATATAAGATATATATAAAATATATATATATTATATATATGAGATATATATTATATATATATTTAAATATATATATATATATAATTATATATAAGATATATATTATATAAATATATATATATATATATATATATATATATATATATATAAAATATATTATATAAATATAAAAAAAAAATATATATATATATATATATATATATATACATACATACGTGCCTTGAAAAATTACTCATAACGCTTGAAATTTTCAACATTTTGTCACATTACAACCAAAAACGTCAATGTATTTTATTGGGATTTGATGTGATAGACCAGTACAAAGTGGCACGTAATTATGAAGCGGAAGGAAAATGAGAAATGGCTTTCAACATTTTTTACAAATAAATATCTGAAAACTGTGGTGTGCATTTGTATTCAGCTCCCTTTAGTCTAACACCCCTAACTAAAATCTAGTGGAACCAATTGCCTTCAGAAGTCACCTAATTAGTAATTAGAGTCCACCTGTGTGTCATGTAATCTCAGTATAAATACAGCTGTTCTGTGAAACCCTCAGAGGTTTGTTAGAGAACATGAGTGAACAAACAGCATTGTGAAGGAACACACCAGACAGGTCAGGGATAAAATTGTGGATAAGTTTAAATCAGGGTTAGGTTATAAAAAAATCATCCCTAGCTGTGACCATCTCACGGAGCACTGTTCAATCCATCGTCCAAAAATGGAAAGAGTACGGCACAACTGAAAACCTACCAAGACATGGCCATCCACCTAAACTGACAGGCCGGGCAAGGAGAGCATTCATCAGAGAAGCAGCCAAGAGGCCCATGGGAACTCTGGAGGAGCTGCAGAGATCACAGCTCAGGGGGGAGAATCTGTCCTCAGGACAACAATTAGTCGTGCACTCCACAAATCTGGCCTTTATGGAAGAGTGGCAAGAAGAAAGCCATTGTTGGAAGAAAGCCATAAGAAGTCCCGTTTGCAGTTTGTGAGAATCCATGTGGGGGACACAGCAAACATGTGGAAGAAGGGGCTCTGGTCAGATGAGACCAGAATTGAACTTTATGGCCTAAAATCAAAACGCTATGTGTGGCAGAAAACTAACACCGAACATCACCCTGAACACAGCATCCACACTGTGAAACATGGTGGTGGCAGCATCATGTGGTGGGGATGCTTTTCTTCAGCAGGGACAGGGAAGCTGGTCAGAGTTGATGGGAAGATGGATGGAGCCAAACACAGGGCAATCTTAGAAAAAACCTGCACCAGAGATTTTTCACTCTCCAGTTTTAGTAAATCAACCCCTAGATGTGGAGGCTGCATTATTTCTCTTTTTTAGGCTTTTTTCCTGTTATGTTCACATGGTGACCTGGCTATAAGATAGGCCATATATTATATATTTTATTTTGCTCAACCAGTAGGTTGAACGAACAAAAAGTAAATTCCCCATCCACACATTCAATGTGGATGGGGAAATCACTCCTGCAGCACTACTGTTTTGTGACAGCAGAATACAATGATCAGTGTTGCCGGCTAAAGCCAGCAGCACTGATCAGGCAAAAAAACCCCACAACAGTCTGGTTGAACAGAAGTTGATCGAGAGAGAGAGAGGAAATATATAAATGATCAGTAGATAAAATGATTAGGACATAAATAATCAGGATATAAATGATCGGGATATAAATAATCAGGATATAAATGATCAGGAAATAAATAATCAGGATATAAATAATCAGGAAATAAACTATCGGGACATAAATGATCAGGATATAAATGATCGGGATATAAATGATTGGGATATAAATGATCAGGATATAAATGATCGGGATATAAATGATCAGAACATGAATGATCAGGAAATGGATGTTTGGGATATTCAGTAGATGATCGGGATATAAATGATCAGGAAATAAAAGGAGATCGCTACTTATGTCCCGATCATTTATAAATAATCAGGACATAAATGGTCAGGATATAAATGATCTGGATATAAATGATCAGGAAATAAATGATCAGGATATAAATGATCAGGAGATAAATGATCAGGAGATAAATGATCAGGACATGAATGATCAGGAAATGTATGATTGGGATATTCAGTAAATGATCAGGATATAAATGATCAGGAAATCAATGATCGGGATATAAATGATCAGGAAATAATTGATCAGGACGCAAATGATCAGGACATAAATGATCGGGATACAAATGATCAGGAAATAAATGATCGGGATATAAATGATTAGAATATAAATGATCAGGACATAAATGATCAGGATATAAATGATCAGGAAATAAATGATCGGGATATAAGTGATCAGGATATAAATGATCAGAATATAAATGATCGGGATATAAATGATCAGGACATAAATGATCGGGATATAAATGATCGGGATATAAATGATCAGGACATAAATGATCAGGACATAAATGATCGGGATATAAGTGATCTGTATATAAATGATCGGAATATAAATGATCTGGATATAAATGATCAGGACATAAATGATCGGGATATAAATGATCAGAATATAAATGATCAGGACATAAATGATCGGAATATAAATGATCGGAATATAAATGATCTGGATATAAATGATCGGAATATAAATGATCTGGATATAAATGATCAGAATATAAATGATATGGATATAAATGATTAGGAAATAAATGATCAGGATATAAATGATCAGGAAATAAATGATCAGGAAATAAATGATCGGGATATAAATGATCGGGATATAAATGATCAGGAAATAAATGATCAGGATATAAATGATCAGGAAATAAATGATCAGGACATAAATGATCAGGATATAAATGATCAGGAAATAAATGATCGGGATATAAATGATTGGGATATAAATGATCGGGATATAAATGATCAGAATATAAATGATCGAGATATAAATGATCGGGATATAAATGACCAGGAAATAAATGATCGGGATATAAATGATCAGGATATAAATGCTCAGGAAATAAATGATCGGGATATAAATGATCAGGATATAAATGATCGGGATATAAATGATCGGGATATAAATGGTCAGGACATAAATGATCAGGAAATAAATAATCAGGATATAAATGATCGGGATATAAATGGTCAGGATATAAATGATCGGGATATAAATGATCAGGACATAAAAAGATTTGAGGAAGTGGTCGTGTTTACTTTTAGTAAATAGCAGTGATTTGTCCGTATTACAGTATAAATATGGACAGTCACCAGGGACGGCACACGTGACCTCTCTCTGCTGTGGATTAGATTGTCTCTCAGCGGACGTCATGGGGGACAGGTGACAGGTGTGATCAGACACATCAGCCATCGTCCCGTGCGGTCAGCTGAGCCACATGTCCTGCCAGACCCAGAATATACATCAGCTGCTACACACAGCACACAACGCACGTCTGTACCACCCACAGGACAATGAGACTCCACACTGCCACACAGACAGGTCCTCTTCATTCCTGACACCTGACTACTGATGACTCTTTATACAAAGTATGGGGTCACCTTGGGTATACCATTCCCTCCTGGGCCCCAGACCACAAAATCAGAGCTAGCAAGGACGCAGGAAAGGGCGGCAAGATGAGAAAACGGACTGCAAGTCACTTGCCAGACAATGATCATTCATTTATATGTGGAATCACTGAAAGATGTTGTATGACGATCCATTAGGTGGACCTCTCAGTAACTTCACAATACATTTACACAGTATCTTTTTTTTTTTTCAGAAAAGCTCCGCCTTTTATCATTAACTACTTCATGTCCGGACACTTTCACCCCCTTCCTGCCCAGGCCAATTTTCAGCTTTCAGCGCTATCACACTTTGCATGACAATTGCGCGGTCATGCAACACTGTACCCGTATGAATTTTTTAGCTTTTTTTTAGATAGATAAAGCTTTATGTTGGTGGTATTTATTCACAGCTGGGATTTTTATTTTTTTTGCTATATAAATGAAAAAGTCCAAACATTTTGAAAAAAAGTGTTTTTCTTATAAAAGTTTGCAAATAAATAATCTTTCTTCATAAATTTTGGCCAAAATGTATTCCGTTATCTTTTTAGTAAAAAAAAAATAACCCAAATTAGTTTATAACCAAAAATTATAATTTAAAAAAAAAATGTTTTTTACATTTTTATTTTATTTTTTATATTATTATTTACGGGGGAGGGGGGGTTTCAACATACTGTCACCATAGCAGTACAGTGTCACCATAGTGACACTGTACTACTTGTGGGGGGTACTTGTTTTTTTTTTTGGATTTTACACCCATAAAGGCTGTAAAAGCAATCATTTCTCCTTCTCTCTGGCTGCATTATTGCAGCCATTGAGAAATACTGTGAGAGCTGTGATTGGTCACCGCTTGTCACATGGTGCAAGGTTGTTGTGAATAGCCCTGTACCATGTGATCTCTGTGATCATTCACAGATTTCACACGTAGTAAGCAATGATGTCAGACATAACATCTTGCTTACACCTATTCATGTGATCACTGATTGGCCAATCAGTGATCATATGATTGGGACCGCACACAGAGGTCCTGTACAGCGATCGGTGTTCGCGGTGCCGCATGCTCCCAGGGAGTGCGCACAGTCCAAAATGGCGGGCGCCGTTTATGAACGGCAACCTGTCCCTGCACTGCCACCGTCCGGTCGTTTATATACAGCGGCTGGACTGGAAGTGGTTAAACAGTCACCCAGTGACTTTGCCCATCCTGAGATGATGACATCAGTCTGCTGCAGGCATCAAGAGGCATTTCCTCACTCACCTCTCCCCCCAGTGATCAAGCTGCAACATTGTAACTTTGCAGCAAGGTGAGAGGCTGCAGGAGGGGATGATTTGTGTCAGACATTTGTGAACAAAACTGCACAGGAAACAGAATTTACTTGATTTGTCAGCATCTCAGTCCAGGAAGTAGATGGTGACCCTGGATGATGGCTGAACAAAGATGGCGCCGTCCTTCTGGAGAGAAAAGCAGGTGAAGGCATTGTCAGGGGAAGTCCTGGGATCTCTGTGAGAGGTAATAAATGACTGGAAGAATTACACTGACATGTGAAAAATATATCTGATTGCAGGTCCCTCTTCAACATACACTATATTGCCTGCAGTATTGGGCCGCCGGCCTTTCCACACACATGACCTTTAATGGCCCCCCAGTCTTAGTCCGTAGGGTTCAATATTGAGTTGGCCCCGCCCTTTCCACACACATGACCTTTAATGCCCCCCAGTCTTAGTCCGTAGGGTTCAATATTGAGTTGGCCCCGCCCTTTGCAGCTATAACAGCTTCAACTCTTCTGGGAAGGCCGTCCACAAGGTTTAGGAGGGTGTCTATGGGAAGGTTGGACCATTCTTCCAGAAGCACATTTGTGAGGTCAGGCACTGATGTCGGGGGAGGAGGCCTGGCTCACAGTCTCCGCTCTAATTCATCCCAAAGGTGTTCTATGGGGTTGAGGTCAGGACTCTGTGCAGGACAGTCAAGTTCCTGCACCCCAAACTGGCTCCTCCATGTCTTTATGGACCTTGATCTGTGCACTGGTGTGCAGTCATGTGGGAACAGGAAGGGGCCACCCCCAAACTCTTCCCACAAAGTTGGGAGCATGAAATTGTCCAAAATGTCGCCTTAAGAGTTCCCTTCACTGGAACTAGGGGGCCAAGCCCAACCCCTGAAAAACAACCCCACACCATAATCCCCCCTTCACCAAACTTTACACTTGCCACAATGCAGTCAGGCAAGTATCGTTCTCCTGGCAACCGCCAAACCCAGACACATCCATCGGATTGCCAGACAGAGAAGCGTGATTGGTCACTCCAGAGAACACGTCTCCTCTGCTCTAGAGTCCAGTGGCGGCGTGCTTTACACCACGGCATCCGACGCTTTGCATTGCACTTGGTGATGTAAGGCTTGGATGCAGCTGCTCAGCCATGGAAACCCATTCCATGAAGCTCTCTACACACTGTTGTTGGGCTCATCTGAAGGCCACACCAAGTTTGGAGGTCTTTAGCTATTGACTCTGCAGACAGTTGGCGACTTCTGCGCACTTGCAATTTTAAGGGATGTGGTGCAATAATCATATCTGGTCGCCTGCTCACCACTTCACTGTTACTAGTAGTAGTAGTATCCTTATTAGGACTAATTCAGTAGAATTATTATTATTATTATTCATAATAATACCAATAATAAAAGTAAAAAATGATGTACAATTATTATTGCTATTATTGATATTAATATAATAATTGTAGATACTTTTTATTATTATTTTCCACAATATAAGTAGTATTAATAGCAGAATAGTAATATTTATAGTAATAGTTGTAGTATCGTTATTAGATGTATTATTATTAGTATTACAGTATATTCCACCGTGGGGGGGGGGGGGGGGGTATTACAGTCTTGCAGCATTTGTTTGCCATCAGAACCTGGCAGAGGTAAGGGGAAGACTTTGCCCTTTTCGGAGATGTGATGAGTAACTTTCTAATTTAAGCCATGAATACTCTCCACAATCTGCGGATGAGGCCATGTATGAAGAGAGGACGCGGCGGGCTGCCATCATCGCACAGCCGCCTATTCGCAAAGGTCACGGTTGGACTTTTCACAATTGTGTTCTTCTAGAAATGTCATTTCCATCTATTTATAAAGGTGCTCCGATACGTTCTCCACTTGTTTTGCCACCTGTCATTTAAAAAAAAAATATCATTCAACACATTCCACAGATGATGTCGATTTACAAAGCAGCCTCTGCGTCTGTTTCCTCCCTGAACATGGCATAGGTTGTGGATTTTATTAGATGGGAGCTGGAGAAGGAATATCGCTCACAGGGGGTCAGGATGTGGAAAATCTCACTTTGCTCATTAAGATTTTTTACTGGCCCCTGACCACACATGTAAATTAGGCCTTAAGGGCCACTTGAAGTGCGCGCTTTCCCACACCACACGGGCAACTGTGTGCAGGTACCATTCATTTTTAATAGCACCCCCCATGCATCTAGCAAATGAGGGGTGCGTTCGCAGCCACCAAACCGCACGGCACCAAGCGGCTTGGTGCAGCATGATTTTCAAAATTGTGCCTGCCATACTTTTTGCATGTTCCTACATGTTTAGCAGCCCGCTGGACGAATCACAAAAACACGCGGGAACGCGCAAAAAAAACATGCACGCCTTTATGATGTGAATGACCCCTAAAGGCTGCTCTCTTTCAACTAGGGGGTCCCTGGGGGCCTCCAGAGCAGTCCAAAGAGTATGTAAAAGATGAGATTGCAACAATTTTTTGAACTCCTATAAAAGTTGATTGTTCACAACAAACCATAATATAAATCCCACGCGTTTCGGGGGCTCAAAACTCCCACTTCATCGGGGTTTGACAGCTGTTTGAAGATAATACTGCTACTATATAGATCTTTATATCACTAGAGGGATCACCGGCAGGAGGAAGGAGGTCCTGATTCCTCTATATAGATCCTATCACTAGAGGGGTCACCATCAGGAGGAAGGAGGTCCTGATTCCTCTATATAGATCTTTATATCACTAGAGGGATCACCATCAGGAGGAAGGAGGTCCTGATTCCTCTATATAGATCTTTATATCACTAGAGGGATCACCATCAGGAGGGAAGAGGTCCCGATTCCTCTATATAGATCTTTATATCACTAGAGGGATCACCATCAGGAGGGAAGAGGTCCCGATTCCTCTATATAGATCTTTATATCACTAGAGGGGTCACCGGCAGGAGGAAGGAGGTCCTGATTCCTCTATATAGATCTTTAGATCACTAGAGGGATCACCATCAGGAGGAAGGAGGTCCCAATTCCTCTATATAGATCTTTATATCACTAGAGGGGTCACCGGCAGGAGGAAGGAGGTCCCGATTCCTCTCTATAGATCTTTATATCACTAGAGGGGTCACCGGCAGGAGGAAGGAGGTCCTGATTCCTCTATATAGATCTTTAGTTAGACCTCATTCAGAATACTGTGTCCATTTCTGGAGATGTCACTTACAAAAAGATATTGATAAGATAAAACGAGTCCAGAGACGGGTAACACAAATGGTGAAAGGTCTGGGGGGGGATAAAACATATCAAGAGCGACTTCAGGGACTTAACATGTCCAATCTGGAGAAAAGAAGGGAAAGGGGAGACATGACTGAAACCTGTAAATACATCAAGGGGGTGAATGAGGTTCAGGGGGACAGGATTTTCAACACGAAACCAAAATCAAGAACACGGGGACATGACCTCCAACTAACTGGAGGAAAGTTCAAAACTAATCTCAGAAAGTACAATTTTACTGAAAGAGAAGAGTAATTGATGAGTGGAATAAACTTCCAGCAGAGGTAGTGAGCCAGTCAACAGTAAATAACTTCAAACATGCTTGGGGCAAACATAGATCTATACTCAGACAAAAAAGTTAAAAATAAAAAAACACAATAAACAAAAAAACCCCAAAACAAACAAATAAAAACAACCCCCTCCCAAAAAAAAAAAAAAAATCAGGTAGATTTGATGGACCACTGTTTGTCTTTGCCATCACTTTTCTATGAGCAGAGGGGGGATGATGGGACAACGGTGCCCCCTAGTGACAGGTGAGCTGCCAGTGACCCAGCTGTTCACCTGTCAGTATCCAGAACACAGCAAATAGAGGCGGCTATCTGCGAAGAACAACTCTCAGTGTTTATTACAGAGTGAGATACGAGCCATCACTGCACAGAGGTCAGCGGAGTTCTTCCTCTCACCTTTCACACTTATTAACAAACAGTAAACAAAATAGAAAATGGCAAAAAAAACTATGTGATAATAAAACGATCCCTGGGCAATGACCTGGCCTCGAAGAGTGAGATTTTGTTTCTCAATTCTATTGGTTCACACTGTACTGGATTTGACCTAATAAAAGGATTTTCAGATCACAAAAACATTGTATATTATTATTATAATACAGGATTTATATATTATTATTATAATACAGGATTTATATATTATTATTATACAGGATTTATATATTATTATTATACAGGATTTATATATTATTTTTATTATTATACAGGATTTATGGCGCCAACAGTTTGCTCAGCGCTTTACAATATAAAGGGAGACAATACAGCCACAATACAGTTCAATACAAGAGGGATAGGAGGGCCCTGATCCTGGGAGCTTACAATCTAGGAGGGAGGGGCTAGTGGTACAAAAGGTAGTAACTGTGGGGGATGGACTGGTTGGAAGAGTAGAAGATTCCATTATTAGCTGAGGGCAGGATAGGCTTCGGTGAAGAGATCGGTTTTCAGAGATCGCCTAAAAGTGAGCAGAGTAGGCGATAGTCTGATAAATTGGGGTAGAGAGTTCCAGAGGATGGGGGAAGCTCTGGAAAAGCCCTGGAGACGAGCATGGGAGGGGGAGACAAGGGAGCTAGAGAGCAGGAGTATATGTATACAAGATGTGTGTAATACTCCCCACCCCCCTGCTGCTCCCCCCCCCTGAACAAAACTTGGCTGCAAGTTCCAAATGTCAAAATGACAGCCAGTAGTTGTGTAAATACAGTAGATGTAGAAGCTGCTGCCGTAAAAAAAAAAAAAAAAACAGGACCAGGGGCGGACTGACAACTCATGGGGCCCCCGGGCAATAGGGGATCATGGGGCCCCTGTGTCCTTGCCCAAACTCAAAAAGGCCTATGAAAAAGAAACCAGAGGCATCTCATGGGGCCCCCTACTGACCCTGGGCCCTCGGGCAGTGCCCGGGTTTCCAAACGGTCAGTCTGCCCCTGAACAGGACCATCTACAACAGTGAGATAGAGATACAAAGTAACATTGTTTATAAACATTGATCAGATGGGAGATAGAGAGATACAAAGTAACATTGTTTATAAACATCAATCAGACGGGAGATAGAGAGATACAAAGTAACATTGTTTATAAACATTGATCAGGCGGGAGATGGAGAGATACAAAGTAACATTGTTTATAAACATCAATCAGACGGGTGATAGAGAGATACGAAGTAACATTGTTTATAAACATTGATCAGACGGGAGATAGAGAGATACAAAGTAACATTGTTTATAAACATTGATCAGACGGGGGGGTGGGGAGAGAGAGAGAGAGAGAGATACAAAGTAACATTGTTTATAAACATTGATCAGACGGGAGATAGAGAGATACAAAGTAACATTGTTTATAAACATTGATCAGACGGGGGGGTGGGGAGAGAGAGAGAGAGAGAGAGAGATACAAAGTAACATTGTTTATAAACATTGTTTAGGCGGGAGATGGAGAGATACAAAGTAACATTGTTTATAAACATCGATCAGACGGGAGATAGAGAGATACAAAGTAACATTGTTTATACACATTGATCAGACGGGTGATAGAGAGATATGAAGTAACATTGTTTATGAACATTGATCAGGCGGGAGAGAGAGATATACAAAATAACATTGTTTATAAACATTGTTTAGGCGGGAGATGGAGAGATACAAAGTAACATTGTTTATAAACATTGTTTAGGCGGGAGATGGAGAGATACAAAGTAACATTGTTTATAAACATTGGTCAGATGGGAGATAAAGAGATACAAAGTAACACTGTTTATAAACATTGATCAGACGGTGATAGATACGAAGTAACATTGTTTATAAACATTGATCAGCAAGGCAGTAGAGAGATACAAAGTAACATGGTTAATTTTGTATCTAACATATTTCATTTAATTTCAGACCAAAGTAATAATGTTAGTAACCTGATAAACAAAAAAAAAAGGTTTTTTTTGGTGGTTTAATTTGAGGGTATTTACATCCAAATCAGGTGAACAGTGTAGGAATTACAACAGTTTGCATATGTGCCTCCCACTTGTTAAGTAACCAAAAGTGACCAATCACAGCAGGTCACATGACAGTTGTATACAATGGATGGCTTCCTTTCCTGCCATCCATTGTATACTAGTGTGTCTAGCTGTGAATGGTCACAGTGATCACATGCGCAAGCTGGGCCAATCACAGCCCATCTGTGTCATGTGATTAACTGTGGCCAAATCACAGCTAAGCACAAAAAAAAACCCTGAATGAATCGATGTCTTTCAGGTAAATGCTCGCTTATAGCAAAGAAATTCTTTGCTATAAGCAAATTGTGTAAAAAAAAAAAAAAGAAATACTGATCACTTCCCCATAGTAGTACAAGGTTACTATGGTAACCTTGTACTACTTTGGTCATAGTGAAATGTGAAAAAAAATCTTAAAAAAAGAGAAAAAATGTAATAAAATAATAAAAAATAATATAAATAAATAAAAATTATCAATTTTTTTTTTGTGGGACCAGTGTCCCTGATCACCGCCATGTCAGTTATATGATGACGCTGTACTGCACTGGTGACAGTATGTAAAAAAAAATTGTGAAAATAATAAAACCTCACCATGCCTGTTATTAAATACGTCGGACTGTCTACTTTGCAAAAATAGTTTTTTTGGGGGATATCTGTACCATCCTGACATTTGGGGGATATCTGTACCATCCTGCCATTTGGGGGATATCTGTACCGTCCTGACATTTGGGGGATATCTGTACTGTCCTGACATTTGGGGGATATCTGTACCGTCCTGACATTTGGGGGATATCTGTACCGTTCTGACATTTGGGGGATATCTGTACCGTCCTGACATTTGGGGGATATCTGTACCGTTCTGACATTTGGGGGATATCTGTACCGTCCTGACATTTGGGGGATATCTGTACCGTTCTGACATTTGGGGGATATCTGTACTGTCCTGACATTTGGGGGATATCTGTACCGTTCTGACATTTGGGGGATATCTGTACTGTCCTGACATTTGTGGGATATCTGTACTGTTCTGACATTTGGGGGATATCTGTACTGTCCTGACATTCTTGGACCTCAAGAATTGGCCATCAGTACTTCAGGATTGATCAATTTTCAGATCTATACCATAGTTTGTGAACTCTATAACTTTCCAACAGACTAAATGATACATCCTAATTTGGGTTATTTTCACCAAAGACATGTAGCAGAATACATCTCGCCCTAAATTTATGAAGAACAATTATTTATTTGCAAACTTTTATAACAGAAACAAAGAAAAACATGTTTTTTTTTCAAAATTTTTGGTCTTTTTTTGTTAATTTAGCAAAAAATAAAAACCCCAGTGGTGATTAAATACCACCAAAAGAAAGCTCTAGTTGTGTGAAGAAAATGATAACATTTTAGTTTGGGTACAGTGTTGTATGACCGCGCAATTGTCATTCAAAGTGTGACAGCGCTGAAACCTGAAAACTGGCCTGGGCAGGAAGGGGGTAATAGTGCCCGGTATGGAAGTGGTTAAAAAGGCCTCACTGGACCCCAACAAATCTTAGCAACCTAAAACCCATCTCCTTACTCCCTTTTGCCTCCAAACTCCTTGAACGTCTCCTCTACAACCGGCTGAGCTGCCACCTTATTGAGAATAACCTTCTTTATCCCCTTCAGTCTAGATTTCGCCCTCAACACTCCACAGAAACTGCTCTCCTAAAACTCACAAACGACTTACTAACAGCTAAAACCAATGGTCACTATTCCGTACTCTTACTCTTGGACCTCTCCGCTGCCTTTGACACAGTTGACCACAGTTGACCACAGTTGACCACAGTTGACCACCCCCTCCTCCTCAAAAAACTCTATTTACTTGGTCTCTGTGACTGTACTCTCCGTTGGTTCGAATCTTACCTATCTCACCACACCTTCAGTGTCACTTACAACTCTACTTCCTCCTCTCCTACTCTTCTTACCGTCGGGGTCCCCCAAGGTTCTGTACTTGGACCTCTCCTACTCCTCTTACTGTCGGGGTCCCCCAAGGTTCTGTCCTTGGACCTCTCCTACTCCTCTTACCGTCGAGGTCCCCCAAGGTTCTGTCCTTGGACCTCTCCTACTCCTCTTACCGTCGGGGTCCCCCATGGTTCTGTCCTTGGACCTCTCCTATTCTCCATCTGCACTTCTTCCTTGGGTCAGCTGATAGCTTCCCATGGTTTCCAATACCATTTCTATGCTGATGACACACAAATCTCTCTCTCTACTCCTCAGCTCACCCCATCGGTTTCCTCACGTATCACAGATTTACTAATAGACATATCAGACTGGATGTCACACCACTTCCTAAAACTCAATCTATCCAAAACTGACCTCATAATATTTCCTCCCCCACGTGCCTCTTCCCCTCTCGGTCAGGATAAATAGCAACACTATCAACCCATCCCTGCATGCCAGTGTGCTAGGGGTAACCCTGGATTCTGAATGATCCTTTCAGGCCCACATCCATTCGCTGTCCAATGCCGCCTCAACCTCCGCAACATCTCTAGAATACGTCCCTTTTTAATCAATGATACCACAAAGCTCCTAATTCACTCCCTGGTCATCTCTCACCTCGACTACTGCAACTCCCTCCTCATTGGCATACCTTTAATTAGGCCACACCCCCTCCACTCTATCATGAATGCTGCTGCCAGACTCATCCACCTTACCAACTGTTCAGTGTCCTCCATCCCTCTCTGCCAATCTCTCCACTGGCCTCCACTCAGTGTCCTCCACCCCTCTCTGTCAATCCCTCCACTGACCTCCATTCAGTGTCCTCCATCCCTCTCTGCCAATCCCTCCACTGGCCTCCACTCAGTGTCCTCCACCCCTCTCTGCCAATCCCTCCACTGACCTCCACTCAGTGTCCTCCACCCCTCTCTGTCAATCCCTCCACTGACCTCCATTCAGTGTCCTCCACCCCTCTCTGCCAATCCCTCCACTGACCTCCACTCAGTGTCCTCCACCCCTCTCTGCCAATCCCTCCACTGACCTCCACTCAGTGTCCTCCACCCCTCTCTGTCAATCCCTCCACTGACCTCCACTCAGTGTCCTCCATCCCTCTCTGCCAATCCCTCCACTGACCTCCACTCAGTGTCCTCCACCCCTCTCTGTCAATCCCTCCACTGACCTCCATTCAGTGTCCTCCACCCCTCTCTGCCAATCCCTCCACTGACCTCCACTCAGTGTCCTCCACCCCTCTCTGCCAATCACTCCACTGACCTCCACTCAGTGTCCTCCACCCCTCTCTGCCAATCCCTCCACTGACCTCCACTCGGTGTCCTCCACCCCTCTCTGCCAATCCCTCCACTGACCTCCACTCAGTGTCCTCCACCCCACTCTGTCAATCCCTCCAATGTATTCCATTCCCCCAACAAATAAAATTGAAAATACTAGCAACAACTTACAAAGCCATCCACAACTCTGCCCCCAGCTACATCACCAACCTGGTCTCAAAATATCAACCAAACCACTCTCTCCCGATCCTCCCAAGACCTTCTGCTCTCTAGTTCCTGTTTCATCTCCTCCCTTGCTCGCCTCCAGGACTTCTCCCAGGCTCCCATCCTATGGAACTCCCTACCCCAATATGTCCAGCTATCTCCTAATCTATCCACCTTTAGTCGATCCCTGAAAACCTTTCTCTTTAAAAAAGCCTATCCTGCTTCTACCTAGTAAACTGCCATTTATTTCCTCCATCAGCCCACCCCCCCACAGCTGTTACCTTTTGTATCGCTCAACCCTTCCTCCTAGATTGTGAGCTCTGTGAGTCGGGCCCTCTGTGTCCTCTTGTACCAAATTGTATTGTAACTGTAATGTCCGCCTTCATTGTGTAAAGTGCTGAGCAAACTGTTGGCTCCATATAAATCCTGTATAATAATAATAATTAAAACGTCAGACATTTTTTTTTTTTTTAAATGAAATGTGTTTTTATGTAACCCCTTATTAACCTTTAGTTTACCCTGATCAGCCCTAATTAACTCTTCTTCCCTTTCTCCCTTTAAAGTGTTTACTAAACCCCCCACAGTACAATCAGTCTGTAGATGCAGTAAAGCGTGCTTGTTATACTCACTGTGGAACCTAAGAGGTTAATCCTCTGCATTGTATAAAAAGATTGCTTGATCCTATCTTCTCTGATCCTCCCCTTCTTTCAGTGTCCCCCTCTTATCTCTTGATAAGAAATATCATGTGGAGACACGCTGCACATGCTCAGTTCAGTGAGTATTGCTACAGAGGTCAGGGGTTCTGCGTCCTCCTAGAGCAGAAAGAAAACTCCTCCTGCAAGTTTTATGCAGTGCTCTGCTGGACATTGATAGAAGTCACAAGACTGCTCTATTCTGCTGATGAGAAAAGGTATTTAGCAGTTTATATTTACTAAAATAATTGCATTTCCATGTTCTGGGTACTGTGAGAGACCAGATATAGTGAATGCAGGGTCCGGGGAGACCGGATATAGTGAATGCAGGGTCCGGGGAGACTAGATATAGTGAATGCAGGGTCCGGGGAGAGCGGATATAGTGAATGCAGGGTCCGGGGAGACCGGATATAGTGAATGCAGGGTCCGGGGAGACCGGATATAGTGAATGCGGGGTCCGGGGAGACTGGATATAGTGAATGCGGGGTCTGGGGAGAGCGGATATAGTGAATGCGGGGTCCGAGGAGAGCGGATCTAGTGAATGCGGGGTCCGGGGAGAGCGGATATAGTGAATGCAGGGTCCGGGAAGAGCGGATATAGTGAATGCAGGGTCCGGGGAGACTAGATATAGTGAATGCAGGGTCTGGGGAGAGAGGATATAGTGAATGCGGGGTCCTGGGAGAGCGGATATAGTGAATGCAGGGTCTGGGGAGAGCGGATATAGTAAATGCAGGGTCCGGGGAGAGTGGATATAGTGAATGCAGGGTCTGGGGAGAGTGGATATAGTGAATGCAGGGTCCGGGGAGACTGGATATAGTGAATGCGGGGTCCGGGGAGACCAGATATAGTGAATGCAGGGTCCAGGAAGAGCAGATATAGTGAATGCAGGGTCCGGGGAGACTAGATATAGTGAATGCAGGGTCCGGGGAGAGCGGATATAGTGAATGCAGGGTCCGGGGAGACCGGATATAGTGAATGCAGGGTCCGGGGAGACCGGATATAGTGAATGCGGGGTCCGGGGAGACTGGATATAGTGAATGCGGGGTCTGGGGAGAGCGGATATAGTGAATGCAGGGTCCGGGGAGAGCAGATATAGTGAATGCAGGGTCCGGGGAGACCGGATATAGTGAATGCAGGGTCCGGGGAGACTAGATATAGTGAATGCAGGGTCCGGGGAGAGTGGATATAGTGAATGCAGGGTCCGGGGAGACTAGATATAGTGAATGCAGGGTCCGGGGAGAGCGGATATAGTGAATGCAGGGTCCGGGGAGACCGGATATAGTGAATGCAGGGTCCGGGGAGACCGGATATAGTGAATGCGGGGTCCGGGGAGACTGGATATAGTGAATGCGGGGTCTGGGGAGAGCGGATATAGTGAATGCGGGGTCCGAGGAGAGCGGATCTAGTGAATGCGGGGTCCGGGGAGAGCGGATATAGTGAATGCAGGGTCCGGGAAGAGCGGATATAGTGAATGCAGGGTCCGGGGAGACTAGATATAGTGAATGCAGGGTCTGGGGAGAGAGGATATAGTGAATGCGGGGTCCTGGGAGAGCGGATATAGTGAATGCAGGGTCTGGGGAGAGCGGATATAGTAAATGCAGGGTCCGGGGAGAGCGGATATAGTGAATGCAGGGTCCGGGGAGAGCGGATATAGTGAATGCAGGGTCCGGGGAGAGCAGATATAGTGAATGCAGGGTCTGGGGAGAGCGGATATAGTAAATGCAGGGTCCGGGGAGAGCGGATATAGGGAATGCAGGGTCCGGGGAGAGCGGATATAGGGAATGCAGGGTCCGGGGAGAGCGGATATAGGGAATGCAGGGTCCGGGGAGAGCGGATATAGTGAATGCAGGGTCCGGGGAGAGCGGATATAGTGAATGCAGGGTCCGGGGAGAGCGGATATAGGGAATGCAGGGTCCAGGGAGAGCGGATATAGTGAATGCAGGGTCCGGGGAGAGCGGATATAGGGAATGCAGGTTCCAAGGGTTTAGTAACCCCCTAACCATTGTGTTTCTGCTATTTTTTATGGGTTTATTTCTATTTTTTATAACCATTTATATTTAAAGTTTTTTTCATTTTTATCAAAGTTTTTTTCAAATTTATAAATTTTTTGTAGTGTCATATTTAAAAAAAAATTACTTCTTTTGTAACTTTGTAACTTTGCATTGCTAAATTTAGTGTTATTATAAACAAGAAAAAAATCAATTAAAAAAAATAATTAAAATTAAAATAAAATGTATACTTTTAATTTGCAGTAACATTTTTTGTTAACTAACACTGATTAAAGTAGAAGTACAGTAAATGTGTATTTTGTAGTTTTGCGATGCTTTTGTATAGCATAAAATATATATATATAAACTTTTTTATCTTAAAGTAGCATTAAACCCTCTGCACCTTTAGTTTACCATATTGAGCAAAATAAATTAAACATTCCCCGGTAAGCTATTTGGTCAAATCCTTACCCCAGCACCTGCAGTTTACAACTTTCAATGCTGCTGGTTTCTGCTTTCTTAGTGCTGCTTCCCTGAACTTCCTGTCTTAACTAGAAAACATTCACAGTGGACAGTGCAGTTTGGAGTCAGTCTGTTAGCATTGAAAAGGGAGGGAGGAGGAGGGGAATGCCTTGCCATCCTAGGTTATAGAGCTGTGTGTTTCTATTGATGCACACACAATAGAGAGACACAACTCCCTGCATGCAAGGATGATTCTATAGGATGCTGCAAGAGAAAGGTAGCCACCCTGAAACAGGAAACCTGGGGCAACCATCTTGGCACATAATTAAACTGGAATATGTATACAAATATGGGGCTTTTATTTTCTTTTCACACGGGTCAACCATTTCAGCTCAGATACACTCGTTGTTAAAAGAACTCAATAGCTCAATCTGGATTGGTCAGAGACATGACTCCTTTCTTGTTTCAGTCAGACAAATCCATCCTACTGCTGTGCTGTCCCCTTGAGTATCCTATACTGCCCTGGGAATTCACTGATATATACAGTATATATCAGGGGCGGGCTGACAACTCATGGGGCCCCCCGGGCAATAGGGGATCATGGGGCCCCTGTGTCCTTGCCCAAACTCAAAAAAGCCTATGAAAAAGGTACCAGGGGCAACTCATGGGGCCTCCTACTGACCCCGGGCCCTCGGGCGGAGCCCTCGTTTCCGAATGGTCAGTCCGCCCCTAGTATATATATAATATATATATAGTAATAAAACAACAGTATAAAATAAAACAGACCCAGGTCCATTATAGCCTCCATTTATTTTTCCTCTAAGGTGATAATAAAATCACCGACCTCCTAGTGATGGGAACTATGCGTCAGGAATGTCCCGGCGTATTCTGGATGCGAGAATAGACTGTGCTATAAAGGGGCTCCAGATGGACGGAGCTAAATAAAGGAGCAGCGGCAAGTAACAGGGCTATCTTCTGCCTGGACGTAGTCGGCGGATTGGCGGATCGCTCTCACCGGACAGAAGTGTGAAAACTGGCAGGGGGCCCTGTAAATGTTACAGACGGAGCCAGACTTGAAGGTGCTGTGCCCTTTCCTAGGTGCCCGGCCCTCCGATCATTAATCAGCAAGCTGGCAATCCGATCTCACCGTACACAAGGCTCTACACATGACCTTGAAGAGCCTTCCCTGGCTGCACCCAATGATGTGCGAATTTATTTATTGAAGGGGGGGGGGGTGACTCCTGATCATTAAGGATCTCCTAATACAAATTTATTGCACATAAATATCATTATTATACATACCGTATCTACAGCAATAATGTACAGAACACACTGAGACAGTCACATCAGTCTCTGCACCAGAGGAGCTTACACTCTAATGTCCCCTCCCCCACAGTCACATCAGTCTCTGCACCAGAGGAGCTTACACTCTAATGTCCCCTCCCCCACAGTCACATCAGTCTCTGCACCAGAGGAGCTTACACTCTAATGTCCCCTCCCCCACAGCCACACACTATTATGCATTTATATAGCTCTGACATATACTGCAGTGCTGTACAGAAAAGTTAGAGCGAGTCCAACCAGAGGAACCTACACTCTAAAGTTCTGCCACATTTATCACACATTTATATAGCTCTGACATATACCGCAGTGCTGTACAGAGAACACTGAGCCAGTCACATCAGTCTCTGCACCAGAGGAGCTTACACTCTAAAGTCCCAGCACAGTTCAACACTGTTATTATACATGTATATAGCTCTGACATATACCGCAGTGTTGTACAGAGAACACTGAGCCGTTCCTATCAGCTTCTGAATCAGAGGAGCTTACACTCTACTGCCCCCCCCTCACCCCACAGTCACACACTATTATTATGCATTTATATAGCTCTGACATATTCTGTAGTGTTGTACAGAAAACACAGAGCGAGTCCCATCAGCCTCTGAACCAGAGGAACCTACACTCTAATGTTCTGCTACATTTATCCCACATTTATATAGCTCTGACATATACCGCGGTGCTGTACAGAGAATAATGAGACAGTCACATCAGTCTCTGTACCAGAGGAGCTTACACTCTAATGTCCCACCACAGTTAACCCCTTGCCTACCGGGCACTTATACCCCCTATGTGCCCAGACCAATTTTCAGCTTCAGCACTGTCGCACTTTGAATGACAATTGCGCGGTCATGTGACACTGTACCCATTTGAACTTTTTATATATTTTTTCACACAAATAGAGCTTTCTTTTGGTGGTATTTAATCACCGCTGGGTGTTTTATTTTTTGCGCTATAAACAAAAAAAGAGCAAACAAATTGAAAAAAAAAGAAGTTTTTCTTTGTTTCTATTATACAATTTTGCAAACAGTTAATTTTTCTCTTCACTGATGTTCGTTGATGAGGCTGCACTGATGGGCACTGATAGGTGGCAATGATGAGGTGGCACAGATAGGCAGCACTGATAGGTGGCACTTATGATGCTGCACTGATATGCAACAATGATGGGCACTGATCGGCAGCAATGATGGGTGGGACTGATGGGTGGCACTGCTGGACACTGATGGGTGGCACTGCTTGGCAGCACTGCTGGGCACTGGTGGGTGGCACTGCTGGGCACAGGTGGGTGGCACTACTAGGCACTGATGGGCACAGGTGGGTGGCACTGATAGGCACTAATGGGCACAGGTGGGTGGCACAGCTGGGCAATTGTGGGCAGCACTGCTGGGCACAGGTGGGCGGCAGTGGTGGGTGACACTGCTGGGCACTGATCATCAGGGCACTGATGATGGGTGCTGATCCATCCTCTGACAGTTGCCGGTCGATAACCGGCAAGTGCATTTTCCAGAGATCTGCTATGTCATTGGACACGGATGATCACATGGTAAAAGGCCGAAGATCGCTGGGTGATCGCCGGGTGCGCGCCCCTGGGGGTACGCAGGATGGAGCGTTCTGGGAGGACATCATATGATGCCCTCCCAGAACTGGACAACCACGCTGTAGCCATCATTCGGCTATAGCACTGGTGGCAAGTGGTTAAACACTGCTATTATACTTTTATATAGCTCTTACATATACCAAAGTGCTGTACAGAGAACACTGAGCTGGCCCTATCAACTTCTGAATCAGAGGAGCTTACACTCTAATCTTTCTCCACTATTATCCTACATTTATATAGCTGTGACATATATTGCAGTGCTGTACACTTAACCAATCCCATCAGTCTCTGTGCCAGAGGAGCTTACACTCTAAAATCTGTCAAACTTCTTTGGCGCTGGTAACCAAAATTGAGGTCTTGTAGCTTGTGAAGGCTCTAACCACAGCTGCTCAGTAACCCATAGGAGACATATGTGACTAGAACAGAGCGCTGTTGGCATAGAGCCACATTAATAGTGACCAGTAAAGTATTAAAAATGAGCAACGATGATGGCAATGTTATCCAGAGTAAAAAAAGAAGGATTTTATTATCCACTTGACAGGAATAAAAACCATTGTTCATAGTCATATGTCCAATGTAAACGAAGGAAAAAGTGGGTGGTATAGCCCAAATGTGCGATGTGCTGTATAGAGAACAAGGAGCCAGTCACATCAGTCTCTGCACCAGAGGAACTTACACTCTAATGCCTCCCCCAACACACACTGCTGTTATATATCTTTAGAACTCTGACATATACTGCAGTGCTGTACAGAGAACTCTGAGCCAGTGACATCAGTCTCTCTGAAGAGCTTACAATCTAATGTCCCCCCCACAGTCAACACTATTATTATATGCAGACTCAGGAGGCGGAGGAGGTGGTCTCAGTGATGGAACAGTATGCTGTTGACGTGTCTGTTTTCATCTCCGGGACGCAGGAGGCGGAGGAGGTAGTCTCAGTGATGGAACAGTATCCTGAGGCAGGAGGCGGAGGAGGTGGTCTCAGTGATAGAACGGTACGCTGAGGCAGGAGGTGGAGGAGGTGGTCTCAGTGATGGAACAATATGCTGATGACGTGTCTGTTTTCATCTCCGGGACGCAGGAGGCGGAGGAGGTGGTCTCGGTGATGGAACAGTATGCTGAGGCAGGAGGCGGAGGAGGTGGTCTCGGTGATGGAACAGTATCCTGAGGCAGGAGGCAGAGGAGGTGGTCTCGGTGATGGAACAGTATGCTGAGGCATCTGGCTCAAAGATCAATCAGGATAAGAGTGAGGTTTTCTGGATGGGAGAGGAAGGCGAAGGCTTTACCCTTCCGGACGCCTTCCCAGAGCCCCAGCAGGAAATTAAAGTTTTAGGCATCAGATTTGGTCCCGGTGATTACGGCCTTGCAAATTGGGTAAGCAGGCTACAAGATGCCGATGCCAAGGTTGCCAGCTGGAAGGATTGGAAACTCTCTTACAGGGAAAGGATTGACCTGATTAAAACTTACCTGATCCCGGTATTTCTGTATGTCAGCTTTGTCTGTGTTTTGCCAGTGTCTCTCTATGCGAGGATCTACAGGTGTTTCTTCCAGCTGTTATGGGGGCACAAACTGAACCTCATTAAGAGGTCTGTAACCTACCTTCCCAGGCGGATGGGTGGCCTAGGTATGGTCAACCCGGTGGTTATCTTTTCTCTGATGTTTTTGAAACATAATTTTGATAGCATGCTGGCAGAGGAACCGCCTGGGTTGGTAATTTTCAGTCCTGGTTTAGGCCTTTTTTGTGGAGCTGGGAGAATGGAGGGCCAGTGAAAAGCCAGAGGCTCCAACATGGTAAGCTCCCGGCTTATGGTGCCCCATGCCTGAAAATGCTTCAGCAAAGAAGAGTGATGGCGGAGGAAATTAGGTCTCTTCCTAGGAAGGCCCTGGAGAGGAAGGTTGTTGAATCTGCCTTTAGCGAGCCATTGGCCTTGAGGGATTGCCCAGGTCCTGTTATGAGGGAGGGTCTGCGTTTGATGAATCTGAAGAGAATCCTTTATTAAAGAATTAAAGTTTCGGGATTTGGCCTGGCTCTCGTTCCATGGCAGACTCTATGTAAAGGGCAACCTGAAGCATCGCTCTGCGGAGAACCGTGGTTGTCCAAGAGTGGAGTGCAGTGGGGTGGAGGAGATGATGGACCATTTCTTGCTTCAGTGCCCCTTCAATATAGAAGTCTCACCGGGACTTTGATTTTGAGACACTTTTTCTAGTTAGCTTAGTAGTCCGTTACCACACGTGGAATGCACGATGTCAGGTTTACATTTGAAAAAAAAGTCCTTCCTGTCAAGGTGGTGGTGCACAACATTCTGGGTGAGGTTGGGAAGATTCGAGGTCTTGAGAAGGACGGGTGGCGGCCGAGAGCCTGGACAAAGGCGTGAAGGACTGCTGTCTGTCAGTCCCTGGGGGCGTGGCTTCTCTTTCTGTCCTTTCATGTCCCCTAGATTTTTGTAAGATCAGATCTTTGAAAGAAGGCTGCTTGCATGGGATCAATGTTTCATCGTTTCTTAGCCTGAGGGGGGGGGTTTAGGTGAAGGTTGGGTTTGTTAACCCCTTCACGCCTAAGGGTAAAACAAGTCTTAATGCCTAAGCACAATTTTGCAACGTTGACATGTGTTAGTAAAACCGTACATATCATCACCACTACTTTGTACATCCAGGTGGATTATATACTTTATTTTTATATATATATATATATATATATATATATAAATATATATATATATATATATATATATATATATACAGTGGGGATCGAACGTTTGGGCACCCCAGCTAAAAATTTGTATTAATGTGCATACAGAAGCCAAGGAAAGATGGAAAAATCTCCAAAAGGCATCAAATTACAGATTAGACATTCTTATAATATGTCAACAAAAGTTAGATTTTATTTCCATCATTTACACTTTCAAAATAACAGAAAACAAAAAAATGGCGTCTGCAAAAGTTTGGGCACCCTGCAGAGTTAATATCTTGTACTGCCCCCTTTGGCAAGTATCACAGCTTGTAAACGCTTTTTGTAGCCAGCCAAGAGTCTTTCAATTCTTGTTTGAGGTATCTTTGCCCATTCTTCCTTACAAAAGTCTTCCAGTTCTTTGAGATTTCTGGGCTGTCTGTCACGCACTGCTCTTTTAAGGTCTATCCATAGATTTTCAATTATGTTGAGGTCAGGAGATTGTGAAGTCCATGGCAAAACCTTCAGTTTACGCCTCTTGATGTAATCCCCCGTGGATTTCGAGGTGTGTTTAGGATCATTATCCATTTGTAGAAGCCATCCTCTCTTTAACTTCAGCTTTTTCACAGATGGCATCAAGTTACCATCCAAAATTTGCTGAAATTTTATTGAATCCATTTTTCCTTCTACTCATGAGATGTTCCCTGTGCCACTGGCTGCAACACAACCCCAAAGCATGATTGATCCAACCCCATGCTTAACAGTTGGACAGAGGTTCTTTTCATTAAATTCTGTGCCCCTTCTTCTCCAAACGTACCTTTGCTCATTCCGGCCAAAAAGTTCAATTTTAACCTCATCGGTCCACAGAACTTGTTTCCAAAGCTTGAAAGAGTAGCTTGTAAGCTTGAAAGAGTAGGGCACTCTTACCCCTCGTACGCTGTCTGTTTTTGTTGTACTGTGCCATGTATTGTCCCCCCTATTGTACAGCGCTGAGCAAACCCTTTGGCGCTATATAAACTCGATGTAATAAATAACAATAAATAAATAAATCTCTCTCTATTCATAGAGAGAGAGAAAAAAACAAGGGGCCGTGCTGTACAGTGATCATTGTGATAGCCAAAGGCTATCACAGCGGTTATGTGACCCGGAATCGGGAGTCCCGGATCTCAACCTTTAGAACAGGACCCGGGACTCTCAGTGACAACGCGGTCTTTGTGCTGGGAGCGCGCTGTGAGGCGCACTCCCAGCACAAACACAGGTACGCAAATATACGGCCCCACGGAAAAGAAGCCCAGTTCTGTGAGGACGCATATTTGTGTGACGTCGGCGCCAAGGGGTTAAGATACATTATAAAGACAAGATTGGTTCTGTTTAGTTTTTTCTGGCAAAAAAAGCCATTTATTGTTTTCTATGCTGAAGTAAGCGATTTATATATATATATTATTTATTCTGTACATATGTAAATATGTTTTTATTATGTTGTTTGTAAGATTTTTAATAAACAAAAATGTACACTCAAATGTCCCCCCCACACACACATTGCTATTATACATTTATATAGCTCTGACATATACCGTGGCACTGTACAGAGATCACTGAGCCGGTCACATCAGTCTCTGTACCAGAAGAGCTTACACTCTAATGTCTCTACACAGTCACACACTATTATCATACATGTATATAGCTCTGACATATACCGCAGTGCTGTACAGAGAACACTGAGCCAGTCACATCGATCTTAGAACCTGAGGAGCTTACACTCTAATGTCCCCTCCCCCACAGTCACATCAGTCTCTTTACCAGAGGAGCTTACACTCTAATGTCCCCTCCCCCACAGTCACATCAGTCTCTTTACGAGAGGAGCTTACACGCTAATGTCCCCTCCCCCACAGTCACATCAGTCTCTGCACCAGAGGAGCTTACACTCTAATGTCCCCTTCCCCACAGTCACATCAGTCTCTGCACCAGAGGAGCTTACACTCTAATGACTCCCCAACAGTCACATCAGTCTCTGTGCCAGAGGAGCTTACACTCTAATGTCCCCTCCCCCACAGTCCCATCAGTCTCTGTGCCAGAGGAGCTTACACTCTAATGTCCCCTCCCCCACAGTCACATCAGTCTCTGCACCAGAGGAGCTTACACTCTAATGTCCCCTCCCCCACAGTCACATCAGTCTCTGCACCAGAGGAGCTTACACTCTAATGTCCCCCCCACAGTCACATCAGTCTCTGTACCAGAGGAGCTTACACTCTAATGTCCTCTCCCCCACAGTCACATCAGTCTCTTTGCCAGTGATTTGTAGTGCGGCTTCCATAACTGGCTATGAAGCATTGTCTCGCGGTGGCCATGCAGGTGGTCTTACTGTCCAATCAGAAACATGATCAGAAGATTGTTTGATGAGACATACACTTAATCGATCCTCCTACTTCCCTAGATTTGGATCTTCCGTCCAGACGGATCAGAATCATTTCAAGGAAGTCGGTTTTGCTCGAAATCCGTTGGCGACGCACTATGCGTCTTTTCCATAATTCATAGATATTATCCAATTCTGTGAAGAAACGTTCGATGGGATCTTGATGTGTGTGGCCACCACTATGGACATCCGATCTTTCATGAGACCTCTCTGCAGACGTTCGATATTTCCTGCATTGGATACAAAAGGTTACATATGACAAGAACGCCTCTAATATATACATTGATCCAGGGGTGGACTGACCATTTGGAAACTCGGGCACTGCCCGTGGGCCCGGGGTCAGTAGGGGGCCCCATGAGATGCCCCTGGTACCTTTTTCATAGGCTTTTTAGAGTTTGGGCAAGGACACAGGGGCCCCATGATCCCTTATTGCCCGGGGGCCCCATGAGTTGTCAGTCCGCCCCTGCATTGATCCAAAACTCCGCCAACCACCAGGGGATGAATGGGCTGTTTATTATATCAGCCATCACAGACAGCACAGTGGCTAAGTGGTTAGCACTTCCGCCTGGCAGTACTCGGGTCGTTGGTTCAAATCCCAACCACGGCACCACCTGCCTGGAGTTTGCATGTTCTCCGCAGTCTCTGGTCATCCCTGTACTGTCCGCAGTCTCTGGTCATTCCCTGTACTGTGTCCGCAGTCTCTGGTCATCTCCTGTACTGTGTCTGCAGTACACACAGACACACACTCGAATCCCAGCCACAGCACCACCTGCCTGGAGTTTGCATGTTCTCCCTGTGCCTGCGTGGGTTTCCTCTGGAATTCCAGTTTCCTCCCACACTCTAAAGACATGCTGGTAGGTTAATTGGCTCCTGTCTATATTTTCCCAAATATGTGTATGTATGAATGTGAGTTAGGGACCTTAGATTGTATGCCCCTTGAGGGTTAGGGACCTTAGATTGTACGCCCCTTGAGGGTGAGGGACCTTAGATTGTACACCCCTTGAGGGTTAGGGACCTTAGATTGTACGCCCCTTGAGGGTTAGGGACCTTAGATTGTACACCCCTTGAGGGTTAGGGACCTTAGATTGTACACCCCTTGAGGGTTAGGGACCTTAGATTGTACGCCCCTTGAGGGTTAGGGACCTTAGATTGTACACCCCTTGAGGGTTAGGGACCTTAGATTGTACGCCCCCTGAGGGTTAGGGACCTTAGATTGTACGCCCCTTGAGGGTTAGGGACCTTAGATTGTACGCCCCTTGAGGGTGAGGGACCTTAGATTGTACGCCCCTTGAGGGTTAGGGACCTTAGATTGTACACCCCTTGAGGGTTAGGGACCTTAGATTGTACGCCCCTTGAGGGTTAGGGACCTTAGATTGTACGCCCCTTGGGGGTTAGGGACTGATGTGAATGTACAATATATATGTAAAGTGCGGCGTACATTGACGGCGCTATATAAGTACCTGAAATAAATAAATTTGATAAGTGATGGCGCTGGGGCCCCCCTGGCCCTGAATCTCCTGACCCCCTGGCTCCTCTCTGGGAAATCCTCTTTCTGGGGTTATTCGAGGGCGCAGCGTGTTTGTTCGCCTTGGTCGGGTTGCGTGCACCTTCTCTCCGGATGCCCCACGCGGAGGATTTCATTAATCTGCGAGAACGCTGAACAGAAAACCATTAGTCTGTTTACATCTCCCTCAGAGCAAACAACCGCTCCTTCTAATGGGGCTAATCCAGGACCACACACGTGGCCCCCCCCCCACCGCTCCGATACACAGGTGATGTGTCTGGGGGCCGCGTCTCCGGGACGCTTACACAACACCTTCCTATTCATGGCGGGGAGCATCATTATGTGGAACCCGGGCAGGCTTCCAGGACAGATTATGGGAGACAATGGAACCATTTCCTCCATAGTGCTGCGCGTTCCCTGCGTCTGTCCGCCGAATACAAGGGGCGTGTGGATTCTCACTCCAATCGGAGGCGCCTACGTATACAAATTTTCCCTGCGGGTGCAATCACACCTCAAAAAAACCAAACACATTATGTCCACTAGAGGCGCTGAGGAGCATACTCGTTTCCTATGATACTCAGCCCCATCTAGTGGCCGTAATGTGGTATTTTCCCCATTCACAGTTTTATTCTTTTTTTTTCAGTGAATTGCATTTGATTTGCAGAGATTACAGCCTAAGTACATTCGATTTTCTCCTGTTCGCACAGAACATGACATGAACAGCTACGTAAAATACATCCCTGACCAGGGGCGGACTGACCATTCAAGCTCTCGAGCAGTACCCGAGGGCCCAGGGTCAGTAGGGGGCCCCATGAAATGCCCCTGGTACCTTTTATGGGCTTTTTTGGGTGTGGTTTGAGTTTGGGCAAGGACACAGGGGCCCCATGATCCCCTATTGCCCGGGGGCCCCATGAGTTGTCAGTCCGCCCCTGTCCCTGACCCCTGGTTCACACTGATGCGGTGCGGAATTAGCAGCATTTTCAGTGCGAATTCCACACTGCATCAGAATCGCACCCCGTTCATGCGAACCGATGCGGGTGTGGATGTTAAGTTAACAACATTCTGAAAGTGGTCCCCAAAACGCGGTGCGATGTGAAGAATTGGATTGCATAGATGTGAATACCCGTGCGATCCGATTCTAGTGCGGACCAAAAAAAAGGGGCCCTGCACATTTTTGGTGCGGATGTGGTGCGATTAGAGCCATATAAAATGTACGCCTCCGATCGCACCGCACACAAATCGCATGTGATTTGTACAGGAATGCAGTGCGGTTCCTAAGTGAATCACATGTGATATACCGCACCACATGTATATGAACCCGGGCTTAAAGTGGAACTTCTCTCTCTCACTTAACTTTTTTTTTTTTTTTTTGGTGGTGGTTTTGTTTTGTTTTTTATTGGTGGCGGTGGTTTTGTTTTTTATTGGTGGTGGTGGTTTTGTTTTGATTTTTTATTGGACGTGGTGGTTTTGTTTTGTTTTTTTATTGGTGGTGGTGTTTTTTTTTTAGTTTTTTTTTATTGGTGGTGGTGGTTTTGTTTTGTTTTTTTATTGGTGGTGGTTTTGTTTTTTTTATTGGTGGTGGTGGTTTTGTTTGTTTTGCTTTTTATTGGTGGTGGTGGTTTTGTTTTGCTTTTTATTGGAGGTGTTGGTTTTGTTTTGTTTTTTTATTGATGGTGGTGGTTTTGTTTTTTATTGGTGGTGGTGGTTTTGTTTGTTTTTTATTGGTGGTGGTGGTTTTGTTTGTTTTTTATTGGTGGTGGTGGTTTTGTTTTGTTTTTTATTTGTGGTGGTGGTTTTGTTTTGCTTTTTATTTGTGGTGGTGGTTTTGTTTTGTTTGTTTTTTATTGGTGGTGGTGGTTTTGTTTGTGTTTTATTGGAGATGTTGGTTTTGTTTTGTTTTTTTATTGATGGTGGTGGTTTTGTTTTTTATTGGTGGTGGTGGTTTTGTTTTGTTTGTTTTTTATTGGAGGTGGTGGTTTTGTTTTGTTTTTTATTGGTGGTGGTGGTTTTGGTTTTTTTTTTTTGGTGGTGGTGGTGGTACATTAACCTTATTTGTAATCCTTAGTCTGCCAGCATTAGTAAATAGACAGGAAAGTATTTCATATCTACTTGTTTTAGGGCCCATTCACACTCTGTTTTTTATTGGTAGTGGTGGTTTTGTTTTGTTTTTTATTGGTGGTGGTGGTTTTGTTTTGTTTTTTATTGGTGGTGGTGGTTTTGTTTTGTTTTTTTATTGGTGGTGTTGGTTTTTTTTTTTGTTTTTTTTATTGGTGGTGGTTTTGTTTTGTTTTTTTATTGGTGGTGGTTTTGTTTGTTTTGCTTTTTATTGGAGGTGTTGGTTTTGTTTTTTTATTGATGGTGGTGGTTTTGTTTTTTATTGGTGGTGGTGGTTTTGTTTTGTTTTTTTATTGGTGGTGGTGGTTTTGTTTTTTATTGGAGGTGTTGGTTTTGTTTTTTTATTGGTGGTGGTGGTTTTGTTTTTTTTATTGGTGGTGGTGGTTTTGTTTGTTTTTTTATTGATGGTGGTGGTTTTGTTTTTTATTGGTGGTGGTGGTTTTGTTTTGTTTTTTATTTGTGGTGGTGGTTTTGTTTTGTTTGTTTTTTATTGGTGGTGGTGGTTGTTTTGTTTTTGTTTTTTTATTGGAGGTGGTGGTTTTGTTTGTTTTTTATTGGTGGTGGTGGTTTTGTTTTTTATTGGTGGTGGTGGTTTTGTTTTTTATTGGTGGTGGTGGTTTTGTTTTTGTTTTTTTGGTGGTGGTGGTGGTACATTAACCTTATTTGTAATCCTTAGTCTGCCAGCATTAGTAAATAGACAGGAAAGTATTTAATATCTACTTGTTTTAGGGCCCGTTCACAC
Source organism: Staurois parvus (assembly GCF_062004578.1). Lineage (NCBI taxonomy): Eukaryota > Metazoa > Chordata > Amphibia > Anura > Ranidae > Staurois > Staurois parvus. Next base: position 653,076 of record NW_028320595.1, read on the forward strand.
TCTGTTTTTTATTGGTAGTGGTGGTTTTGTTTTGTTTTTTATTGGTGGTGGTGGTTTTGCTTTGATTTTTATTGGATGCCGTGGTTTTGTTTTGTTTTTTTATTGGTGGTGTTGGGGTTTTTTTGTTTATATTATTGGTGGTGGTGGTTTTGTTTTGTTTTTTTATTGGTGGTGGTTTTGTTTGTTTTGCTTTTTATTGAAGGTGTTGGTTTTGTTTTTTTATTGGTGGTGGTGGTTTTGTTTTGCTTTTTATTGGTGGTGGTGGTTTTGTTTTGCTTTTTATTGGTGGTGGTGGTTTTGTTTTGTTTGGTTTTTTTTGGTGGTGGTTTTGTTTTGTTTTTTATTGGTGGTGGTTTTGTTTTGTTTTTTATTGGTGGTGGTGGTTTTGGGTTTTTTTTTTTTTGGTGGTGGTGGTGGTACATTAACATTATTTGTAATCCTTAGTCTGCCAGCTTTAGTAAATAGACAGGAAAGTATTTCATATCTACTTGTTTTAGGGCCCGTTCACACTCCATGCTTTTTAGTTGTTGTTTTTCTGCATCCAAAATGCACAGAAAGTAGGTGATATGGATGTCAGTGTCATAGTTCACATCAGTGCTTGCAGTTCCAGTTCTTTCCGGTTGCAGAAAAAAAAAATAGAACAGGCTGCATTGTTCCTGCACAAAAGCGCACCGGAGCGTGTCAAAAACATAGATGTGGAAACGCCCCTGGAAAGCATCTGGACTGCGTTTCTATGGATGCATTTTTTCATGCGCGTTTTTGGAGGCGATGAGAGACTCAAAGGCCTTGGAGGACCAGAGCAACGTCATGACGTCACTTCCGGTCCAGGGCTAATGTAAACTATTTTTTTTTTTTTTAAATCTTTTGCATTTAAAGGTAAAGGAGTGATGCGGGGTCTTTTTGACCTCAGATCTCTCATTAAAGAGGACCTGTCGTGCTGATTTCTATTACAAGGGATGATTATATTCTTTGTAATAGGAAAACAATTTGATTTAAAAAAAAGGGACAGTGTAAAAATAAAAAATAAAATGAATATTAAAAAAAAAAACATTTTAAAGCGCCCCTTCCCTCCGTGCTTCCGCACGCGGCTGTTCACAGAGGCGATGAGAGACTCGATCATCTCTGATATCCTCTATGGCCTTGAAATAAGAAAAAAATCATATTACAAACTTACCTCAATAAAAAAAAAATACATTATGGCCACTAGATATCTACTTCAATAAAAAATTCATTACAGTCACTAGATGGAGCTGAGAAACATAGGAGATAATAAAAATACAAAAATGCCTCAATAATACATAAAAATATATATACTATGGCCACTAGATGGAGCTGAGAAACATAGGAGATAATAATAATACAAAAATGCCTCAATAATACATAAAATATATATATATATATACTATGGCCACTAGATGGAGCTGATGATCATAGAAGATAATCATATAACAAACACATCTCAATAATAAATGTATATATATATAACACAATATGGCCATTAGATGGAGCTAGCAGTCATAGGAGATAATCATATCTCAAAAATACCACAATAAAAAAAATATATATACTTTGGGCACTAGATGGAGTGCTGACAATCATAGGAGATAATATTACAAACACATCTCAATAAAAAAAATGGTCACTAGATGGAGCCGTTGATTATAGGAGATAATCATATAACAAACATATCTCAATAAAACAAAAATACATTATGTCCACTAGAGTTGGCGATCATAGGAGATAATAATAATACAAAAATTGCCTCAATAAAAAAAGAATATATATATTATGGCCACTAGATGGAGCTGGCGATCATAGGAGATAATAATAATACAAAAATTGCATCAATAAAAAATATATATATACACTATGTCCACTAGGTGGAGCTGGCGATCAAAGGAGATAATAATAATACAAAAATTGCCTTAATAAAAAAAGAATATATATATTATGGCCACTAGATGGAGCTGGCGATCATAGGAGATAATAACACAAAAATTGCCTCAATAAAAAAAGAATATATATACTATGGCCACTAGATGGAGCTGACAATCATAGGAGATAATCAAATAACAAACGTATCTCAATTGAAAAATAAATACATTTTATTTATATATATATATATATATATACATATACATACACACAATATGGCCATTAGATGGAGCTGACAATCATAGGAGATAACCGTGTTATAAACATACTTCAATTTTTTTAAAAATGGTCATTAGATGGAGCTGATCACAGATAATCATAGGAGATACTCATATAACAAACATTTCTCAATTTAAAAAAAAATATATATATATATATATATGGCTATTAGATGGAGCTGGTGATCATAGGCAATAATGATAATACAAAAATTGCCTCAATAAAAAAAAGAATATATATATATACTATGTCCACTAGATGGAGCTGGCAATCATAGGAGATAATAATAATACAAAAATTGCCTCAATAAAAATAGAATATATATACTATGGCCCCTAGATGGAGCTGACAATCATAGGAGATAACCGTGTTATAAACATACTTCAATTTAAAAAAAATGGTCATTAGATGGAGCTGATCACAGATGATCATAGGAGATAATCATATAACAAACGTATCTCAAATTTAAAAAAAATAAATATATATATATATATGGCCATTAGATGGAGCAGACAATCATAGGAGAAAAATCATATTTCAAACATACCTCAATAAAAAAAATATATTGTGGCCACTAGATGGAGCTGGTGACCACAGGAGGTAATTGTGTTACAAACACACCTAAAAAAACACACAAAAAACCCATTATGGCTACTAGATGGAGCTGCCAATCATAGGAGATACTCATATTACAAACATACCTCAATAAAAAAAATATATACTATGGCCACTAGATAGAACTGACGATCATAGGAAGTATTTATATTACAAACAGTTTCTTAAAAAATCGCTATGAAAATGTTTTCAACTTTCACACAGACACAATAAATTATTGTCCATATGTATGTAATATAATGATCTCTTATGATCTTCAGCTCTATCTAGTGGCCAAAATGTGGCATTTTTCTGAAATATCTCAATAAAACAAAAATGATGTCCACTAGATGGAGCTGAGAAGCAGAGGAGATAATCACACTACAAACATATCTCAATAAAAAAAGTACATTATGTCCACTAGATGGAGCTGAGAAGCAGAGGAGATAATCACACTACAAACACCTCAATAAAAAAAAAGTACATTATGTCCACTAGATGGAGCTGAGAAGCAGAGGAGATAATCACACTACAAACACCTCAATAAAAAAAAAGTACATTATGTCCACTAGATGGAGCTGAGAAGCAGAGGAGATAATCACACTACAAACATATCTCAATAAAAAAAAAAGTACATTATGTCCACTAGATGGAGCTGAGAAGCATAGGAGATAATCATACTACAAACACTAAAATAGAACAGAATATTCTAAAGCATAGAATAGAAAAGAATAGAATAATAAAAAAAATTGAATAGATTAGAATGAATATAGCTGTCTCCCGAACTTTGAATTTAGAAAAGAATAGCATAGACTAAAACAGAATAGAATAGACTAAAATAGAATAGAATAGAAAAATAAAAGTATAGAATAAAATAGAATATAGCCATCTTCTAAAAATTCAAATTTCAAATAGAATAGAACAGAAAGGAGTAAGGGCTGATTCACACTGTAGAAACTCAGTCCAGATGCATTCCGAATGCGTTTCCACATGCGCGGTTTTGACGCAGTGTGTTTTTTCTGCATTCCAGTTTATTTTCCCTCCTCTCTTTTTCTTCAGTGTACAGTTCTGTCCAGAAATAATGCAGCCTGTTCTACTTTTTTTTTTCTGCAACCGGAACGCGCTGGAACTGCAAGAACTGATGTGAACTATGACACTGACAACCATATCACCTACTTTCTGTGTGTTTTGGGTGCAGAAAAAAAGCAACTGAAACGCATGGAGTGTGAACCGGCCCTACAGCAGAATAAACTAAATTAGAACAGAAAGTAACAGAATAAAATAGAATAGAATACAGCCATCTTCCCGAAATTCAAATTTAAATTTTTGACTAGAATAGAACAGAAAATAAAAGAATAAAATAGAATAGAATACAGCCATCTTCCAAAATTCGAATTAAAATTTTTGACTAGAATAGAACCAGCTGTTTTTCACAATAAATTTGGATCGATTTGATATTTTCAGTTTGAATGCAAATTGAATGATTCAAGTTCATTGGAAAAAACTACACTAAACAAATTTAATTCCGAATGCAATGAAATGAAATTAGTAACAAAACAAATCGATCCGATGGGCAGGATCACCAGGTATTCATCCGAGGAAGCAATTCAGTTCAGCAAAGGTCAGCAGTGCACGTGTCTGTATTTGTCGTGTCGGATAAATTCGATGGTTTTTCATTTTTGGGTCCAGTTATACTTTAAGGGGTGTATTTTGTAGAGTTGTTCATCCATCGAAACTGCGTGCCAATTCATTCTGTGCGAATAGGGGAAAATCGAATGTCCTTAGATTTCAATCTCACCAAATCCGATGTTCTTCATTCAAAAAAAAAAAAAATGTGAATGAGAAAAATACCACATTATGGCCACTAGAGGGTGCTGAGTATCATAGGAAATGAGTATGCTCCTCAGCTCCATCTTGTGGCCATAATGTAGTATTTACCCCGTTTACACTTTTTGGTTTTTATTTTAATGAATAACATTCGATCCGCAGAGGATATAGCCTGAGAACATTCGACTGTGTTCCCTTCGCACAGATGGACTGTACCTGCAGGTTCGAGGGATGAACTTTTTATAAATACATCCTTAAGCGCGGTGTAAAATTATCAGATTTTCAATATCAAATACATTCAAATATGCGGTATTAAATGCATACTGATGTGTCCAGGGGAGGACTGACCATTTGGAAACTCGGGCACTGCCCAAGGGCCCGGGGTCAGTAGGGGGCCCCGTGAGATGCCCCTGGTACCTTTCATAGGCTTTTTTGGGTGTGGTTTGAGTGTGGGCGAGGAACCAGGGGCCCCATGATCCCCTATTCCCCAGGGGCCCCATGAGTTGTTAGTCCGCCCCTGGATGTGTCTGAGGTCCAAGATGTGTATCTTGCAGGATGTGAACGATTTCTCCTTTAGCGGCAGAAACACCTCACTGATCCTTACACTATCTCTCACACTCCAGCAGTAAGTCAGTATTGCAGGTGAGTTATGGAATTTTGCTTCACTGCTGCGGTCACCGTCATTGCTGTCCAGCTAGGCATGCTGGGACTTGTAATCCCTCGACGAATGAGCCGTCACATGAAATAAATAAATAAATAAATAAATAAAAATAACAGAACAATGTGGAAATGAAGTTCAATGTCAGTAGAAGAATAATATGATAATGAATCTATTTATCAAATGTCCTAATGGACGGCTTATTACTGAGCTTAGCGACCTCTGAGCCCGGAATTCATCGCAAATCCACAAAGCGCATCCGGCTTCTGAACCAGAGAAATCCCCCTAATCATCCATCCTGCTCAGGGATTTCATCTACTGTACGTGTCGCCTGAACAATGGTGGGGGATGCGGCCAGCTGCGTGCTGAGATCTGGAGAGAGGACAGTGACCGCAATCATTTCCTTTCCTTTTCATTTTCCACTTTCCTTTTCCATTCTTTTTCCTTTTCCTTTCCTCTCCTTTTCCTTTTGACCCTTCTTTTCTTTTCCTTTACATTTTTTTCTTCCCTTTTTCCTTTCCTTTTGCTTTTTCCTAACTTTTCTTTCCTTTCATTTCATTTCCTTTCCTTTTTCCTTTCCCCCTTTCTTTTCACTCTCCTTTTCCTTTCCTCACCTTTTCCTTTTTCCTTTCCTTACTTTTCTTTTTCCATTCCTTTTTCTTTTCCCTTTCCTTTTCTTTTTCATTTTCCCCTTTCTTTTCTATCTCTTTTTCCTTTCTTTACTTTTCTTTTTCCATTCCTTTTTCTTTTCCCTTTCCTTTCCTTTTCATTTTTTCCCTTCCTTTCATTTCCTTTTTTCATTCCTTTCCTTTTTTTTACTTCTCCTTTCCTTTCTATTTTCCTTTTCCCCTTTCTTTTCCTTACTTTTCTTTTCCCTTTCCTTTCCTTTTCTTTTTTCCCTTTTCTTTCATTTCCTTTTTTCATTCCTTTCTTTTTTATTCTGCCTTTCCTTTCATCTCCTTCCCTCCCCTTTTCTTTTCCTCTCCTTTTCCTTTTTTCCCTTCTTTTTCCTTTGTCTTTTCTTTTACCCTTCCCTTTCATCTCCTCTCCATTTTCTCCCTTCCTTTCATTTCCTTTTTTCATTCCTTTTCTTTTTTATTTCTCCTTTCCTTTCCTCCCCTTTTCCTTTTCTCTCCTTTTCCCTTCTTTTCCCTTTCCTATCCTTTACTTTTCCCTTTCCTTTTCCATTCTTTTTCCTTTTCCCATTTCTTTTCCTTTCCTCTCCTTTTCCTTTTGACCCTTCTTTTCCTTTCCTTTACATTTTTTTCTTCCCTTTTTCCTTTCCTTTTGCTTTTTCCTAACTTTTCTTTCCTTTCATTTCATTTCCTTTCCTTTTTCCTTTCCCCCTTTCTTTTCACTCTCCTTTTCCATTCCTCACCTTTTCCTTTTTCCTTTCCTTACTTTTCTTTTTCCATTCCTTTTTCTTTTCCCTTTCCTTTTCTTTTTCATTTTCCCCTTTCTTTTCTCTCTCCTTTTCCTTTCCTTACTTTTCTTTTTCCATTCCTTTTTCTTTTCCCTTTCCTTTCCTTTTCATTTTTTCCCTTCTTTTCCTTTTTTTTACTTCTCCTTTCCTTTCTATTTTCCTTTTCCCCTTTCTTTTCCTTACTTTTCTTTTCCCTTTCCTTTCCTTTTCTTTCATTTCCTTTTTTCATTCCTTTCTTTTTTATTCCGCCTTTCCTTTCATCTCCTTCCCTCCCCTTTTCTTTTCCTCTCCTTTTCCTTTTTTCCCTTCTTTTTCCTTTGCCTTTTCTTTTCTCTTTCCTCTCCTCTCCATTTTCTCCCTTCCTTTCATTTCCTTTTTTCATTCCTTTTCTTTTTTATTTCTCCTTTCCTTTCCTCCCCTTTTCCTTTTCTCTCCTTTTCCCTTCTTTTCCCTTTCCTATCCTTTTAATTTTTTTCCTTTCCTTAACTCTAATTTCCATTTTATTATTATTATTATTATTATTATACAGTATTTATATAGCGCCAAAGGGTTTGCTCAGCGCTGTACAATATAGTGGGGGACAGAACATGAGACAATACAGTAACAATACAATACACGAGGGGATTGAGGGCTCTGCTCTTTCGAGCTTACAATCTAGGAGGGAGGGGAAGGTGGTACAGGAGGAGATGGCTGTGGGGGATGGAGTGGTGGGAGGAGTGGAGGTTAGTTGGGTGTTAGGGGAGGTTGGGGTAGGCTTCCCTGAAGAGATGGGTTTTCAGGGTGCGCCTGAAGGTGAGGAGGGTAGGTGACAGTCTGATGGATTGGGGTAGGGAGTTCCAGAGGATGGGGGAAGTCCTGGAGAAGTCCTGTAATCGAGCGTGGGAGGAGACCAGGGAGCTAGAGTGTACGAGGTCCTGTGAGGAGCGGAGGGCACGGGTAGGGTAGTATTTGGGTATCAGGTCGGTTAGGTAGTTTGGGGCAGCGTTGTGAATGGCTTTGTAGGTCAGAGTTAGCAGTTTGAATTTGATGTGTTGGGCAATCGGGAGCCAATGAAGGGATTGGCAGAGGGGGGTGGCGGATGTGGAGCTGTTGGTGAGGTGGATGAGTCTAGCCGCTGAGTTTAGGATCGACTGGAGTGGGGATAGCGTTCGTTTGGGTAGGCCAGTGAGAAGGGAGTTGCAGTAGTCCAGGCGTGAGATGATGAGGGAGGGTACGAGTTGTTTGGTGGTGTCTGGGGTGAGGAATGTGCGTATCTTGGAGATGTTGCGGAGGTGGAGCCTGCAAGATCTGGATAGCAGTTGGATGTGGGGTAGGAAGGAGAGGTGGGAGTCCAGGGTGACACCCAGGACTTTTTACTTTTACTTTTCCCCTTTCCATTCCTTTTCCTTTTCTCTCCTTTTCCCTTCTTTTTCCTTTGTTTTTTCTTTTCCCTTTCCTTTCCTTTTCATTTTTCCCATTCCTTTCCTTTACTCTCATTTCCTTTTTCTTTTCCTTTCTCCATTCTCACTTTCATTTTCTTTTCCATTCTTTTTCCTTTTCCCCTTTCTTCTCCCACCTCTCCTTTTCCTTCCCTCTCCTTTTTCCTTTCCTTACTTTTCTTTCCTTTTTCTTTTCCCTTTTCTTTCCTTTTTCTTTTCCCTTTTCTTTCCTTTTTCTTTTCCCTTTTCTTTCCTTTTCATGTTTTCCTCTCCTCTTCTTTTCCTTCTTTCTTTCTTTGGTTGGGAATGACCCCCTAAGTGGTGGGACCGGACAATGTTTGCAACTCAGACAGAATTCTCAGTTTATTGTGAGGTAGGAATGAAAAAAAAATTGGCAACAGTCACTTTAATCTTTTTGTGGTTTACATTCTCAATAAACCCCGTATAGAGGGTTAGGGGCACAGGATTCCAACAATGGGCAAGGTAGGTCTTCTGGTAGCAGATGATGTTGTTGTTGGCCCCTTAAAGGCAGCCAATTAGATACAATGGCCCTATGAGAGCAATCACCGTCTGTCTGTTTCTCAAGGTCAGTGGATTGTCCTCATTTTCTAGGTGGTTTCCAGGCCCTTGATCTTAGTTGATGGGAAGTGTTATGATCCGCCAGGTGGTGCCTCTGGCTGCCAACTGACAGACCTACCCAGAGCGTGGGGTCTAAGCCCGGGCTGTGCTTTCACCAGGGCCCCTGATGGTGGGGATGGACTTGAAACAGTCCCGGGCCAGGTCACGACCTCCGAGCAGGCCCACCAGTGGCTGAGGAGACCTCCGGGGACGTATGCAGGTACCGGGAGAGCCAGATGTGAAGAGGATGGCGGCCCCAGCAGGGTGGTAACGGATCGTGGTCCCGTGGGGGTAAGCGGGGTACAGAATCGGCAGGCAAAGAGTAGTCGGGTCACACGCAGGATCAGCAGGGTAAGTCAGTCCGTAGAATGGTCAGGGCAATCCGGGTCAATCACAGGAGCAGGCAGCGTAGTCAGGGCAATCCGGGTCAATCACAGGAGCAGGCAGCGTAGTCAGGGCAATCCGGGTCAATCACAGGGGCAGGCAGCGTAGTCAGGGTCAATCAGGGTCACTAGACGGGTGCAGGAACTCAGGATCACAGATAGACCTTGCGGCAATCTGTGACAGTGCAGGGCATCTTTAAATAGTGCGCCCTGCACTGTCATTGGCCGGCTAGGACGCGCCCCCGGCTGTCATTGGACGCCTGAGGCGCGCCCGCGGATCCTACTGCGCATGCGCGGCGTCCTGTCAGCCGCGGCTCGCCGGGACCTAGTGCCTGTGTCCCGGCGTGATCTGCCGCCAGTGCGCATGCGCGGGGGAAGGCGCCGCGATCCCGGATTCCGGAGCCGCAATCCCTGACAGGAAGTGACATCTTCTTCCATTGTCCAGCCTAACAGCTTCATCCAAAACCTTCTCTGTAGCCTCTTGAAATCCTCTCCGGAGATCCTCCATCCAGACAGCCATCTTCCCGCTCTGCTCTCTTCGGACGTGTCCTTCTGTCTTTTCTATTTACACGTTTCTATGTGTTTGCCTTTCTGTGTGTTTACCTCTCTGTCTATGTCCGTCTCTCTTGATATGTATCTCGGTACGGAGATCCAACCCTCTGTGATATTTGCTTGGCTCCTATTAATAATCAGGATGGGAAATGTCAATACTAACACCTCGTTATGAAGCTGCTCTGGGCTCCAATCTGCCATGTTTCCGCTATTAGGTGATATTATCCCAGCTTCCTCCATTTTCTTGGAAAATATTGCAGGTTTATACATCCATTTCTATGTCTGATTCATTGGAAGTGAAGCCAAGAGATTACTCCACCTCAAACCTAACACAACATGTCATTTTCGGTGCAGAGAAGATGGTGAAGGGGCTTTGTCGGCATCATTCTGTTTCATTAAGATTTTTCTCATTTTTCATAGTTACATAGTTAGTCTGGCTGAAAAAAGACAAAAGTCCATCCAGTTCAACCAAAAAAAAAAAAAAAAAAGTTATAATCCTACACCCAGAGTTGATCCAGAGGAAGGTAATGACACCCAGAGATCTGGATACAGCAGTGACACCCAGAGATCTACCCCAGATATAGCAGTGACACCCAGAGATCTGCCATGGGTACGGCGATGACACCCAGAGATCTGCCTCAGGTACAGCAGTGAGATCTTTAGAACTGCCCCTGGTACAGCGATGACACCCAGAGATCTTCCCTGCTTACAGCGATGACACCCAGAGATCTTCCCTGGTTACAGCAGTGACACCCAGAGATCTACCCTAGATATAGCAGTGACACCCAGAGATCTGCCATGGGTACGGCGATGACACCCAGGGATCTGCTTCAAGTACAGCAGTGAGATCCTAAGATCTGCCCCGGGTACAGCGATGACACCCAGACATTTTCCCTGGTTACAGCTATGACACCCAGAGATCTTCCCTGGTTACAGCGATGACACCCAGAGATCTTCCCTGGTTACAGCGATGACACCCAGAGATCTTCCCTGGTTACAGCTATGACACCCAGAGATCTTCCCTGGTTACAGCGATGACACCCAGAGATCTTCCCTGGTTACAGCGATGACACCCAGAGATCTGCCTCAAGTACAGCAGTGAGATCTTTAGAACTGTCCCGGGTACAGTGATGACACCCAGAGATCTTCCCTGGTTACAGTGATGACACCCAGAGATCAGCCCTGGTTACAGTGATGACACCCAGAGATCTTCCCTGGTTACAGCGATGACACCCAGAGATCTGCCTCAAGTACAGCAGTGAGATCTTTAGAACTGCCCCTGGTACAGCGATGACACCCAGACATTTTCCCTGGTTACAGCTATGACACCCAGAGATCTTCCCTGGTTACAGCGATGACACCCAGAGATCTTCCCTGGTTACAGCGATGACACCCAGAGATCTTCCCTGGTTACAGCGATGACACCCAGAGATCTTCCCTGGTTACAGCGATCACACCCAGAGATCTTCCCTGGTTACAGCGATCACACCCAGAGATCTTCCCTGGTTACAGCTATGACACCCAGAGATCTACCTCAAGTACAGCAGTGAGATCCTTAGATCTGCCCCAGGTGCAGCAATGACACCCAGAGATCTTCCCTGGTTACAGCAGTGACACCCAGAGATCTTCCGTGGTTACAGTGATGACACCCAGAGATCTTCCCTGGTTACAGCAGTGACACCCAGAGATCTTCCGTGGTTAAAGCGATCACACCCAGAGATCTTCCCTGCTACCAGAAGACCCTACCTTGCCCATTGTTGGATATCCTGTGCCCCTAACCCAGAGATCTGCCAATGGATGTTTCTATTCATAGTATATCACTGTATGTCATCATTCATTGTATAGCTCCATTCATTGACTATATCTATCCATAGTACATATCCATCCATTATTGCTACACAGTGTATATTTCTCTCCATAGTCCATCTCCATCCATTGTATAGCACTTTCCATAGAGCATCTCAGGAGGGCTGGAGTCAGATCCTGGAGTCTGCTGAATGCTGAGATCAGGGAAATTCTGTCCTCGCGGCTGCATGGAGAAATGCAGGATCTGGTGGAGGAGTTCTGTCCTCCTCTCTGCTGCCAACTGCTGAGACAAGGTGGGGGCAGAGATGAGGGGGTGCTGCAGCTGCAGGAGAGGTGTGGGGGCCACATGAAATGGCCTGGTGGGCTGGATTTGGCCTGCGGGCTTTGTGTTTGATTTATGTGCATGGACAGTAGTACTTTCTAGTACTGCTGTCCACTTTTTTTTTTCCTGTGCTGTTCACACTTTTTCTTTTTTTTATGTTTTTTTCCTCCAATTTTTTATAACCAGTTGAGTGGGCGATGGATTGTTTAATCATGGGCGATTCCTCCTGGTTTACCTTTGTTGTTACTGTCCCCTCCCAGTGGAGATTATGGAAGAAGGCTATTTTATTTTTAAATATTATTATATTGCCATTCAAAAGAAAACATTTTAACCAGTTCTGTACCGCCTTATAGCAGAAATGCTGCTACAGGGCGGTACGGGTGCGCAAATTATATATATATATGATTTTGCAGTTACGCCATTCACGGCCTCAACTGTCAATCACCGGGTCCCGGTCTCTGACGAGAGAGAGACCTGTATGTATACAATACAGATCTCTCCCCTGTCAGCTCCTGCACACTGCTTTGTATGGCTCTGCATAGCTCTGGAGGGCGAGGGGTTAATATTGTGATTTTGTCCATTTACATCATCCTCTTCTACAGTCATGTGAGGATTGAAGCCTTCGTATTGGCTGGGATACTGCTTACTGCACAGTAATGGTATTAAAGGGAATGTGTAGCTTTACGCTCACTCCCTCAGTCAGGGGATGAATGGCAACTCATGGGGCCCCCCGGGCAATAGGGGATCATGGGGCCCCTGTGTCCTTGCCCAAACTCAAAAAAGCCTATGAAAAAGGTACCAGGTGCATCTCATGGGCCCCCTACTGACTCCGGGCCCTCGGGCAGTGCCCAAGTTTCCAAATGGTCAGTCCGCCCCTGCTCTCAATCAACATTGGCTGTTTGTAATCCTTACGCTGCTAGCATTAGTAAATAGATAGGAAGATATATTATATTTAATTGTTTTTAAACTGAGTGTTACATGTCTTTAGCTACTTCCTGGTTTCCTGCCTAGGCAAATGATGTCATACATCCCAGGAGTCTTCAGGAGGGGAGGGTTCTCAGCTCAGCCTATGCCTGAGCTAAGCGCAGATGGATTCCAGGAAGTACATGCTACATGAATCAACTGCCCTTACTTAAGATGGCCACATCCAGAAATGCTAGGGGCAGGGGTGGACTGAACATTTGGAAACTCAGGCACTGCCTGAGGGCCCAGGGTCAGTAGGGGGCCCCATGAGATGCCCCTGGTACCTTTTTCATAGGCTTTTTTGAGTTTGGGCAAGGACACAGGGGCCCCATGATCCCCTATTGCCCGGGGCCCCATGAGTTGTCAGTCCGCCCCTGGCTAGGGGGGTGTTTTTCAAAATTATTTCTCAGCTAAATAAAACATGGAGACATGGGTGGATGGGGGTTACTTTCAATATTCATTTTTTTTTTTTTAATTAAATAGGGTTTTTGGTTTGTGGAACTCAGATACAGCATAGTTCAGCTTTAAGTAATACTGATAGGTACAATGAGATCTGCTGCCTGTGTGTACACGACCTCCGAATGTACATAGTGATGTGCTGACCTTCGGACTTCTGGCAAGTTGGCCATTTTTCCGTCTCTGATAAGAAGGCGTTGTGACTGCTCACCGTTTTCTCCTGGTTATCTATATGGGTTAATGAGCTGCGGTCACTGCGGTCCCTCCCCGGCAGCACAATGACAGCGGCGGTTCAATGTTTGCTCAGCTGGGTTCTCCAAAATGATGAAATTTATTTGAAAAAAAACATCAAATACAAGTTATACACTACTCAAAAAAATGAAAGGAAGACTTTGTAATCAGAGTCTAGCATCAAGTCAATGACACTCCTGGGATATTGATCTGGTCAGGTAAGTAGCAGAGGGGGTTGTTCATCAGTTTCAGCTGCTTTGGAGTTAATGAAATTACCTACAGGTGCACTAGATGGGCAACAATGAGACGACCCCCAAAACAGGAATGGTTTTACAGGTGGAGGCCACTGACATTTTTTTCTCTACTCATCTTTTCTGACTGTTTTTCACTCGTTTTGTATTTGGGGGGGTCAGTGTCACTACTGGTAGCATGAGGCCATACCTGAACCCTACAGAGGTTGCACGGGCAGTCCAACTCCTCCAGGATGGCACATCAATACCTGCCATTGCCAGAAGGTTTGCTGTTTCTCCCAGCACAGTCTCAAGAGCATGGAGGAGATTCCAGGAGACAGGCAGTTACTCTAGGAGAGATGGACAGGGCCATAGAAGGTCCTTAACCCATCAGCAGGACCAGTATCTGCTCCTTTGTGCAAGAAGGAACAGGATGAGCACTGCCAGAGCCCTACAAAATGACCTCCAGCAGGCCACACGTCTCCGACCAATCAGAAATAGACTTCATGAGGGTGGCCTGAGGGTCCAACGTCCTCTAGTGGGCCCTGTGCTCACTGCCCGACACCATAGAGCTGGATTGGCATTTGCCATTGAACACCAGAATTGGCAGGTCCACCACTGGCCCCCTGTGCTTTTCACAGATGAGAGCAGGTTCACCCTGAGCACATGTGACAGACGTGAAAGGAACTGGAGAAGCCGTGGAGAACGTTCTGCTGCCTATAACATGGTTCAGGATGACCGTTTTGGTGGTGGGTCAGTGATGGTCTGGGGAGGCATATCCATGGAGGGA